>NW_027518253.1:254283-452599 GCF_023851605.1 Tamandua tetradactyla | reverse complement strand
AAAAGCCTCATTCTTGTCTTTAAATTTGTGTACATTGTTCAGTGTTTTGGCAGTGGCAGCAGGCTACACATATTCTGTGGTGTTTTGTTTTGTTTTATAGTTACAGTACTGTCTTCTCTGTCTGCTATCACTCCTCTGCAGTAGTTATGTAAGCAGTATCTTGGAATTTTTTCCCCAACTCAGGGAGGGGTGATAGCAGAGGCACAGGCTCGTAGAACAGGTCCCTTCTGGTCACTGATCCTGGCCAAACCGAGCTGTTACAGTGTCACTTCCCAGTCTGTTCACTCCGCACCCATCATGCGGTCCTGAGCTTTAGCATCGCAGGGCTCAGGTGAAGCCTTGTCCTTTCCCCTATGCTGGAATGCCTGGTCCGGGGTCATGGGAAGAGTCTGCTGTAGGATAATAACCCTCTCAGTAGTTGCAAAATCCACTAGGAACCATTTCTCAGAGTAGGAGAATAAATCGTTTTGAGGCTGAGCCAGAGAGGATGAGCAGAAAAGACAGGGCCAGCAGCGCAGGAAAGGAGGCAGCCTTGGGACCATGGCGCTGGGCAGCAGGCGTGTCCCCTAGAGACCTTGGACTGCAGCTGGACGCCCATCCCAGAGCTGGCCCTGACCCCTCCCTGCCCAGGTGGACTCAGTGACCCTGGCAGCCACTCCTTGGGGACCCATGTCACTTCTCAGTGACTGATGACTCAGATGGAGCTCACTACTTAGTGTGGTCCATAGTGATGACTTGGGAAATGAGGTTGACCTCTGATGATTACTGTCACCAGTGTGAGAATTCCCAGGCACACGAGTAGCATCACAAATGAGAGCAGCAGGGGGTGTGTCAAGGGGTCTTCGTGGGAGTCTCCCATGATACTGAGAGCCTTGTCTTGCAGAGTTTCCTGTCTGTTGAAGGCTGGCCATTTGCAAAATACCTGGGAGCTTGTGGAAGAATGGTGGCCATGAGCTACATGGGGGAGGAGCTCTGGAGCTACTTCCACGTGCTGTGGGAGAAGCACATGGACCTCGCCTGGCAGCTGATGGAGATCGCCGAGCAGCTCACCAACAATGACTTTGAGTTCACGCTCTACCTCCTGGATGTCAGCTCGACAACTTCGCCATAGGCTCCAGGGATGGCAAGGTCATCGTCGTGGATGCCGAGAATGTGCTGGTCACTGACAAAAGCCTGATTAGACAAAGTAAGTGTGTGACAGTGGCGTTGTTCCTGCACCCACCCCCACCATCAGTGTGTCCATGCGCGCAAATGACCTGCGACCCACACTTACCTCCTCAGGGGGCAGCTGTCACATCAGCCAACAAATACTGACATCATACTTGTATTCTTAATGCTGTTTTCCGTGTTTACTCAAATATCCTTTGGGCCCTGATGGACACAGGTATGCCCGATGTGTGTGTGTGCCTGTGTGTGTCCACGTGCCTGTGTGTGTGTGTATGCACGCCTGTGTGTGTAGGTACCTGTGTGTGTGTGCCTGTGTGTATGCATGCCTGTGTGTGTGTACACATGCCTGTGTGTATGTGCATGTGCCTGTGTGCATACATGTGCCTGTGTGTGTGCGCATGCCTGTGTGTGTGCGTGCCTGTGTGTGTGCATGCCTGTGTGTGTGTACACGTGCCTGTGTGTGTGTGCATGTGTGTGTGTGTGTAACATGCCTGTGTGTGTTTATGCACACCTTTTACGATGCACCCTGTGTCCTGTGGTCGGGCGTCTAGTGAAGGACTACATCTGCACAGTTTCCAGCTGCTGCAGAGATGGCATTGCTGTTGTGAAAGCTGCTGTGTTGGGCCTTTTACCCTTGGTCTCTGCAGTGATGGTTTTGTTTTTGTTGTAAACCAATTGGGTGATTTGCTGCACTGCAGGTCTGACTTGGTTTGACATTCTGATGATTACTTCTTACCCAAAACTTTGCTCTCCATTTATTTGAGAGCTTTTCATGGGACCTTGTGGGCAGAGTGGCTGAGGCGTCTTGAAAATGACGTGCCATAGGAATTTCAAAGTTGGGAATAAAACCTCTAGTTCTCTAAACCATCCAGCTAGGAAAAGAAATGGAAGAGTTGTTGCTCCATGGTGCAGGTCTTTGTTTTTAATCCCCTCTTTCCCTCCTGAGGATTCCTTGATAAATGCAGACCAAAGATGGGTGTTGCCTGGGGAATGCAGCGAATGTAACAGTTGAGTTGGCTGGCACTTAATGTTTACATGGTCCCAGCAGGAACCTGCTCAGTACCTGGTTTCCCCAGTGCTCAGACTGATGACCTCCTGATCGGCCTCAAAGCTCATGGTGCAAGGAGTGAGTGCTCTGCCCCTGTGTTCCATTCCCCCCTGCTCTCCCTGCATCTGTGAATGCTGTAGCCCCCACAGTAGGCTTTTCTTTAAGTACTTGGAGGAAGTAATATAAAAAGAAAAATAATCAGAAAAAGAAAAAATAAATAAAAGTTCTTGGAGAATTTGTTGCATCAGTTATCTTCTTCAGCCTCCCTCCCCCCTTGGTACTTATTGACTCCTGACAGTATGTATGAGAACCCTCCCCAAAAACAAAAACAGTGTCCAGCTACCCTTAAAGTTACTACTCTGTCTACTGCTTTTCCTTGCCTTTCAACTTTTTTTTATTTTTATTTTTATTGACAAATCTTCACACAACAGACATTCCATACATGATGTACAATTGGTGGCTCATGGTATCATCACATAGTTGTGTATTTATCACCATAATCATTTTTTAGAACATTTATATGACTCCAGAAAAAGAAATAAAAAGAAAAAAGAAAAAAAAAGTCATACATCCCAAGCCCCTTGTTCTGGTTTGCTGGCTGCTGGAATGCAATATACCAGAAACAGAATGGCTTTTCAAAGGGGGAGTTTAAAAAGTTACTAGCTTACAGTTCTAAAGCTAAGAAAATGTCCCAATTAAAACAAGGCTATAGAAATGTCCAATCAAAGGCATCCAGGGAAAGACACCTTGGTTCAAGAAGGATGATGAAGTTCAGGGTCTCTCTCTCATCTGGAAAGGCACATGGCGAACATGACATCATCTGCTAGCTTTCTCTCCTGGCTTCCTGTTTCATGAAGCTCCCCGGGAGGAATTTTCCTTCTTCATCTCCACAGGTCACTGGCTGGTGGCTCCGCTTCTTGTGGCTATGTCATTCTGTTTTGCTCTCTCTGAATCTCTTTCATTCTCCAAAATGTTTCTTATTTTATAGGACTCCAGAAACTTATCAAGACACACCCAAATGGGTGGAGATGTGTCTCACCTAATCCAGCTTAATGACCACCCTTGATTAAATCACATCTCCAGGGAGATGATCTGATTACAGTTTCAAACATACAGTATTGAATAGGGATTATTCTGCCTTTATACAATGGGATTTAGATTAAAGCATGGCTTTTCAAGGGAACATACATCCTTCCAAAGCAGCACACCCCTTACCCCTCCCTCTCACTGATCACTAGACTGTACGTCTACCCAATTTATTTTACCCCTTATCCTCCCCTATTATTTATTTATTTTTAATCTGTATTTTTTTACTCAGCTGTCCATACCCTGGATAAAAGGAGCATCAGATGCAAGGTTTTCACAATCACACAGTCACATTATAAAAGCTATGTCATTATAGTTATCTCCAAAAATTAAGGCTACTGGAACACAGCTCAACAGTTTCAGGTACTTGCCTCCAGCCATTCCAATACACCATAAACTAAACAGGGCTATCTATTTAATGCATAAGAATAGCCTCCAGGATAACCTCTTGACTCTGTTTGAAATCTCTCAGCCAATGAAACTTTACTTTGTTTCATTTCTCTCTTCCCCCTTTTGGACAGGAAGACTTTCTCAATCCCTTGATACCAGGTCCTGGCTCATCCCAGGAATTCTGTCCCATGTTGCCAGGGAGGTTTACACCCCTGGGAGTCATGTCCCATGTAGAGGGGAGGGCAGTGAGTTTGCTTGTCATGTTGGCTGAGAGAGAGGCCACATCTGAGCAACAAAGGATTCTCTTGGGGGTGACTCTTAGGCCTAATTTCAAGTAGGCTTAGCCTGTCCTTTGCATGGATAAATTGCATAGGGGGAAACCCCAATATCGAGGGTTTGGCCTATTGATTTGGTTGTATCCACTGCTTGTGAGACTATTAGAAATTCTCCAAATGGGGAAGTTGAATATTCCCTCCTTTCTCCCCAGTCTCCCAAGGGGACTTTGAAAATACTTCTTTGTTCACTACTGAAATTACTCTGGGATATATCAGGGCATTGTGCTAACCTGGACAAACCAACAAAATCTCATGTCTTACTCAGGATTCCATGCACTTATGGTGTTCAACTAAACTGACCATACAAGTTAAATTATGAAATGCACTATGCAGCCTCAGCTGTTTTTAGAAGTATTGCTCACTCTGCTGCCCTCACCCCCTGGGCCCCCATTCATTCCTTGTTCTGGTGAGCACCGCTTATGAGTTTGCCTTGACCTTAGCAACACGCAAGTGACAAATTCATGATGTATCTTGAACTGGTAACAACTTCTTAAAATTCTTTCTTCCTTTGGCTTTCCTCAACTGCTCACATAGTTCCATTTAAAAAAAATAAATCTCACCTTGTCACTCCCCTGCTTAATGCTTTTAATGGACTTGCTATTGTTCTAGTAAACCTGAGCTCCTTACCATGGTTTAGGTGTGTGGTTTGGCCCTACTCAACTTCATTTTTAATGTTCCTCTGTCCATTGCCCGACAATGCTCCAGCTACAGCGGCCTTTTGCTCTGTGAATGAGCCCTTCCCCCGGGCTTCCCCCACGCAGTTCCCTCCACTACCTCATCTCTCCTCCGTGGTCAGCTGGCTGCTTCCTTCCAAACCTCAGCTCAGTGCTGTCTCTTAAGACACCTTCCCTGACCCTCAGGTCTAACAGGAGAGAGATCTGTTTCCTTCATAAATCTTTCTGCTGTTAGAAACTGCTCTTCCCTTCCTAGCTTTTTTTTTCACAGTTTATGATATATGTCTATTTACTTGCATAATGGTCTGTTTTACACTTGAGTGTAAGCCAGTACCATATATCATCTGTTTTGTTTATTTTATACCCTTGTCTGTCCCAGAGTATACCTTCAAATAATTATTTACTAAATGAATGAATTTCTTTCATTTCTTTCACTGGCCTCTCCTCTCCCAATGCCTTAAGTCTCAAGGATCTGCCCTTATTTTTTTCCTTCGCTGTGAACATATTTTCCTACACAGGTTTATTCATTCCTTTGATTTGATCAAATGCTGCTGGGTTTTAAACATGTGGACTGTACCTCTGACCTCAAAGTCACAGGTTCCACATTTGTATGTCTAGTTGCATCTCAGACACTCCCGTCACCTCCTAGCTGCTCTGTGTTTACTTTCTTTATTTTAACCATCAGCCGGTTGAGCTGTGCCACTCTTATGGTGTCTGCCATTCATCCAGCTAGAACTTTAGACTTGACTCATGCACCCACCTGTTCATTTTGTCACAGGTGTTCCTCCATTCTGGCTTTTCTTTCTGAACCTTCTTTAGTTGCTGTTATCATCTTAGTCCCTCCAGTTGTCAGCCTGGAGATGCCTTTTCTGTGACATAAACCACAGTCATCACCATGTGAGGGGCAGTGTCCTTCTCTAGCCCATGTAGTGCTGTCACACACTCTAGCCACAGTGATCACCTCCAGGTGTCCAGGATGATCTGGACCAGCCCCTTAGTCCATGCCTTTGTGAGACCTGGGTCAGATGGTCTCTGTGCAGCCTGGGTGGTTCTGCAGGGGGTGCTACTGACCCCCACAGTGCTCTGTTGTGTCGTGTCACATGTCTGTGTGGTACATTCATGTATGATGGAAAGTCCCCTGCTAGCCTGACCTTTCTGTGCAGCACAGCTGGCGTCCAGGGTTTCTGTGAATTACTGTGTCTAGTCATATATTATAATGCAAGCTTAAGAACAGATGCTGTTATGTTAATTAGTGAAATGTTACATTTTTGGAAGCAATGTAAACACTGTTTTAAAGTATATTTTTCTTTCTGCTTTTCTCCCTTTCACAGACAAACCTGAAAACTGGGATGTGTGGTATGAAAGCAAATTTGATGGCTGTGATAAGGAGGTTTGCTTATCATTTTCAAAAGAAATCCTCTGTGCTTGTGTCACCGTGGACCACAACTACTATGCTGTTTGTCAGAACCTCTTATTCAGACGTTACCTGGCGCAGCACCTCTGGGAGGCTCCTCCATGACCCACCGAGTGACATTGCCAAAGGGGGGTGACTCAAAGCCCTGCTGGATGAGTGTGCCAACCCAAAGACGTGCTACAGCAGGTTCCAGGCTGTGAGAGCGCTGTGGGAATACCTAGCACAGTTAAGTAACAATATCAGGTAGTCCCTGATGGACTCTTTTTCTTTCCCCTTTTTCATCTAAATACCACTGGCTAAGATGAAACCACCAGAAACTATGTGGAGGAACAGCATTTGAAGTGTACTACATTTGGAGGATGATAAATTTGCACTGATAGATCTTACATTAATGTGCATTAAAATGAGACATGACTTCACAGATCACATGATGCTTGTGCAAATAAATATGTTCTTACATTTTGGAGACTTGAGCTATCATTTACTGTTTTACCCCCCAAGAATGCCTGAGTGGATCGATGTTGCACTGTTGGAAATGAGTCTGATAGCTGCTTTGACTTGTTTATCAAAGGGTACTTGGCACTTGACATAGTTTGCATTGTTGTTATGATTTTGTGAATCTCTTGCATTTACTTTGGATGTCAAGTTAGATTGGTCTGATAGGCCACTTTTTTTTCCTTTTAATGCATGGGGTTTTTCCATTTTAATGTTTTTTATTAAATTTTATACATTCAGGTTATAGTTAATTTACATTTTGACTAGTTTTCATTCAGTGCTTTGTGGTACGTGTTTTCTGCTAGGGCAGGATTCCTAGGTTTACTGTCTTTTTTGTCTGAAAGCTGAATATTTTCTTATGTAAATACTTTCTCCCTTCCTGCTGTGTTATTGCCACTGCATGAGGTCATTTCAAGTTATTTAAGTTACATCTTTTTATGCCAGTAATCACAGGTGTAGACTACACATGGAGTTTGGCATATGTTGCAAATTGCATTTGTCCTTTACTAAAGGCTCTAAGGGAGGATGCTAGCAATCTACACCCTGACATTAATTTTGGTTCAAAAAATATATATAACCCATACTTTAAAAATGCTAACTAGTCCAATATATAGTAATGTGTATGCCAAAGAAATATTTGACCTAGTCCCATGGTCAGATTTTAAAATAGAATTGGTCACCGACTTGCTCTTCTTATCCCACTTGGGATACCTTTAACTCTTTCCTTCCTAATCTCATATCTCCCTGGTTATTACTGTTAAAAAGCTAAGCTACTGCTGTCAAAAATATATAACTAGGGATAGAGCCTGTCTTTTATTCATTGATAGTTTTGCAAAATGAAGATGGTAGTCAGTGATCAATGAACTAAAAATTTCTGCTCTAAAATGGTTCAGCCACTCTGCCTCCACCTTGGTCTTCCTTGTGTGATTGTTAATCTGAGCATCAGATCATCAGATCTTAGGTATGTGGATGAAAGAGTGATGACAGCATGGAATTTGTGGACTATTTAAAAGATGTTGCAGTACATCAGTTACCTGTCATTAATGAAGGTAATACTTTTCTGTTTGAAGTTGTTATTTTTGTTTACAGCAGAGTCTGATGCAGCGTGCAATATTTATTTATATACTGACCTTATTTTAAATTGGAAAGTGATTAAAGTCTGCATAACTAAAGCCAGTTTTTTTTCTTTTTCATTCATTCAGCAACTATTTTTTGAGTATCACTTCTGTGCCAGGTTCATTACTAGCTGCTACATACCATCTAAACATGACACAGTTAAGTAACTTTACAATGACTATCTAAATATTACTGTAGGTATTTAAGTTTAATTAAAATTAATTAGGTGGTGTGTTCATGCTCTTTTACCATCGTGATAGAAATTCTGTTTGTATCATCTGAAATGAGTTTGCTACCAAACAGCAGGATGAAATCAATAAAATTAATCTCAATTTAAAAACTAGAGGGGTGAAGTTTAAGAGTGCTCCATTATAAAATCTATTTATGCATTGTGTTAATTTTATATGCTAGTATATTACATATGCCATCTAGCCCTCAATGAAATGTTTAAGTGCTAGAAATTCTATTAAGCTGACTTTTTACAACTTCAGAAAACTTTTGAAAGGACTAGATAAAATTATTTGTCAAACATTTGCCTTTTACTCAAAACATCAAATAAAATATTCATTCTCCAAACGGAGCACCTTTTATATTTGAGAAGTATTCATTACAAACCTTAGAATTCCAGTTACAGTGTGGTTGTCTGTCAGTGATTTAGCAAACATTTAACTCACTTTATTGGAAGAGCGACTGTGGTTACACAAGAGGGTGAGAGAAAACACTGCCAGCAGCGACTGCTGCTCGAGTTTGTCTTTGTAACTATTTCTCTCCATGAGATTAATGTGTGTGATGTCTCTCACCTTTGAAAAAAGTTGAGGAGAAGACAGTAAAAGAATTAGAAATTAAAAATTACAGGGAAAAATATGTATGTGAAAAGCAATAAATATTTTCTTCACTTTGCTATCAAGATGTTCACTATCAGATATTTATTATACAGCAGCAATTTATATTTTTAATCATTACCCATTAATAGATGCAGTAAAATATTTTTGAATCAGACATTTGGGGTTTGTATGTGCATTAAAATTGTCTTCTGTATCATAAGTTACTGTTTAATTTGAATATTTTATCAGAACTGTCTCCCTGTGCCTTTATAATATGAACTTGTTTCTACAGCTTTTAATGATCTTAATGAAGAGTACTTTAAGAATCACACTTTTCAGACTATCTGTTAACTTCAAATATCAAAATTTTACTTGAGTGGAAAGTGAGGTTGTAGATGAGATTTTGTTATAGTTTTTGGGAACTGTTTGGCCCAAGTTGTGTGTGTGTTTTTTCTGTAATAGTGATTTTTTTTAGCTTCAACCTGCTGTGTTAGGGTTCTCCAGAGAAACAGAACAGACGTTGTGTTAGATTCAGTTGTCAACTTGGCCAGGTGAGCATACCTAGTTTTGTGGCTGTGGACATAAGCCAAGGGTATGTGAACCTCATCTGTTGCCAGTTACATCTGCAGTCAGCTAGGAGGTGTGTCTGCTGCAATAAGTGACATTTGACTTAATTGGCTGGTGCTTGAATGAGAGAACGCAATGTAGCACAGCCTAAGCAGCTCAGCATTCCTCATTTCAGCACTTGCAGCTCAGCCCAGGCCTTTGGAGATGCAGAAAGAAGTCACACAGGGGAAAGTTGTTGGAACCCAGGGGCCTGGAGTGAAGACCAGCAGAGACCATCCTGTGCCTTCCACATAAGAAAGAACCTCAGTGGAAAGTTAGCTGCCTTTCCTCCGAAGAATTAACAAAATAAATCCTCTTTTATTAAAAGCCAATCCATCTCTGGTGTGTTGCATTTCAGCAGCTAGCAAACTAGAACAGACATGTAAGTGGATATGTAAATATTACAAGCTTTATTGTAGGAATGGGCTCACATGACCATGGAGATAGCCAGTTCTGTAACCAAAGGGCAGGCCACAAATCAGAAACTCTGATGAAACTTTTGATGAACTCCCCAGAAGATGCTGGCTGGATGGCTAAAGTGATTTTAGAAATTTCTTTCTGGCTGTGGAAGTCATCAGTTTTCCCTTTAACCACTTGCATGTGACCGGATAAGATTTCTCCATGCTGACTGCAGTCACATTGTTGATTGTAGAGGTGTCAGCCGACCAGTGGCTTAAACTCATGAAATACCTTACAGCTAACAGGTTTGCTTTGCCAAACAACTAGACACCATAACCTACCCAAGTTGACACATGAAATTCCCTCTCACAGCTACTAAATAGGATTTAAAAAATAACTTCATTATAGAAATTTTGTGTAATTCTGTAGATACCAACTTCAAAAGTTAGCATCATATGACTAAGCTTGTTTTATCTTGCCTACTTGTCTCTTGCTTGTTTTGAAGCAAATCTGAGATATCTATTATTTTTTTCATGTGTACATATTAGGCATTTTCCTCCCAATAAAACCACAGTGTTTTGCATCTAAAAATTAAACAGTAATCTCTCAATATTACCAATACAGGAAAGGTCTTAAATTCCACTGGGGTTTTCTCAAATGTGTGGAGTCCTACAGTGGTGATTCCATCCTAAGTATCCAGTGCTTATGAATGGCTTGCCAAAAAAAAATAACTTGAATCTGATCAAATTCTATGGGATAAATGACAGCTTTGTTTAACAAGTAGGAATGGAAAGTAGGGCGACCTTTACAATAAAAGAGTAAAAAAGTCTTAAGTGATACATCAACCTAATGAAATGTGTTGCTTTTGTTTGTATTCTGATTTGAATAAATCAACTTGAGAAAAAAGTTGAGATGGAAATTTGAATACCAACTGAACAAGTGAATGAATATCTTGAGGTAATCTCATCTACTTTAATATTGTAATTGCTTTAATATATAGAAGAACCATAAAAGTATCAATTCCATAAATTGTAATCCAGAAAAGTAAATTATGTTTTACTTTTTAACTGTAAATCTAAATCATAAATAAGAACATTTTAGCATTCCTACTTTAGGGTAGCTTTTTCTTTTAAGAGGTTATTTGCCCATGGTCACAAAAATGGATTGTAGCAGACTGAAACTCAATGTTGATTCTCTGATTTTACTTCTGCATTCTTTCTAAAATACCAGATGCAAATTTTAGGAACCAGAAGGGTATACATGAAGGCAACAGAATATAAATATGATTGTAAAATTCATGTACATTTCATCAATTATTGGAAATTAGGGGAAGGGAAGTTTGCAAAAGCTCATGGATGTTTATTTTATATTTTGGTTTATAATCTAACACTTAATTTAATAAATAAATAACAGTGTTATTTTATTAACTAAATAAGTGTTAGATTTGGCCCTGGGAGCTCTTCAAGTTGGCTTCTGTGTGCCTTAGCTTGTCCCCATCATTTTGTTTCTAGAACATTCCCTTACTTCCTGGTACTCCAGGATGCTCCAGTCTCATCTTAGGTAGTTTCTGCCCAGCCATAGAATCAGTCACTCTGCCAAGGAGTCCTCTAGGTAGAGAAGGGCAGAGAAAGCATGGGCGGGGCCCTAGCTGTGCACATAGAATCTGTGACACCTTTTCTTCTAAGCCCTTGCAGTGGACAGAGCCGGGAGATAATATGAGCATGTGCTAATATATGTTTATACACATCTGTAGTTATATTTCCATCCATCTTTATCTGTATTAAGCTAAATGTGAATTCATACTGATGTCTCCAAATCTATCCATTACAACAAAGTTATAACCTTCTTCTCTTGTTTCCTGTAACCTCCTTGTTCTAGTTTGCTAGCTGCCGGAATGCAACACACCAGAGATGATTGGCTTTTAATAAAAGGGATTTATTTTGTTAGTTCTTCAGAGGAAAGGCAGCTAATTTTCCACTGAGGTTCTTTCTTATGTGGAAGGCAGAGGATGGTCTCTGCTAGCCTTCTCTCCAGGCCTTTGGGTTCCAACAACTGTCCCCGGGGTGACTTCTTTCTGCATCTCCAAAGGTCTGGGCTGAGATGCGAGTGCTGAGATGAGGAATGCTGAGCTGCTTAGAGTGTGCTACATTGTGGTCTCTCATTTAAACAAAAGCCAATTAAGTCAAATGTCCTTCATTGCAGCAGGCATGCCTCCTAACTGACTGCAGATGTAAATCAGCAACAGATGAAGTTCACATACCATTGGCTCATGTCCGTAGCAACAAAACTAGGTATGCTCACCTGGCCAAGTTAACAACTGAATCTAACTACCACACTCCTCCTGCAACTGGGAGAAACCTAGCTCCCACCATCGCTATCAGTTCCTCCTCATGGAGTCTCAGTATACATGAACAGCAACTTCAGAACTGGTAGCCCATATTCTCATGGGAAATGATGCCATTGTCATAAACCTGAGTACAGTGTTTGTGTCTTTAATCTTACAATTTCCATTAAAACTTTATTTTCCAAAGTTACTTAGGACCTTTATTTTTAATGCTGGGTTTATTTATTTGAAGCTGGCATTCCAGGTATACGTGAAGAAAAATGCTTTCGAGACATCATGGTAGATTGTTTGAAAAGTTGGCCGTGTTGATTCCTCCCTTCTTGTACACAAGTCCCTTTGCAGTGTGAATTTCCCCTCCTGTCATCAAGAAGCAGATGCAGTTTCCCTTACACCTTGAATCTGGGGTTGGTCTTGTTGGTTGCTTTGGCCATCAGAAGGTGGCAGAGGTGGTGTGACTTACAGACCTGGGCACCAAGAAGACTCGCAGTTTCTGCTGTTGCCCTCTCGGCCCATCACTGTCACCCTGTGAATCTCAGCCCAGCTGACAGGCATACCCACTGCCAGCTATGACAGTGAGGGCTTCTGAGGCCATTCTGTCTCAGTTGAGCCACTATAGTACCTTCAACCCTATGCATGACCGCAGGCAAGAATGACAGAAAAGTTGCCCAGCTGAACCAGGAGAAATTGTTGGCCCACTGAAACATGAGCAAGTAAAGTGGGGGTGTAGTTATGCTTATTTTTTTAAGCCATTGGGTTTTGGGATATTTAATTTATGCAGCAATAGGTAAATGATACAGATACTGACCAATTTTTTTTAAATATTTAAGGAATTCCATCCTTTACCCTACCGAAATGCTTAGAATGTCCCCAATACCGTGTATCAGATCAGCCAATCTAATTCTGAACCTGGATCTTTAGAACATCAAAGGATAGCTAAGGTTCCATCTGTGTAAATGGATAACTAGTTAAAGCTTCCAACTCAGCATTTCCTCAGCCATAATGTTCTTCCTGCTGCTCTTTATAAACTTAATTCTTTCTAATATCTAGATTCAGCTTAAAATGGAAGCTACCCACTTTCTGATTCCTGCCTTTTTTGACTTTCAGTTTTGAATAGATTATTTCTTTTACCTCAGTTTGTGGATAGATTATGTAGTTTTTGCATCTTTTGATGTGATGCTTTTAATATTTTTCTCTAGTATCAACATGGTGTCCAAGATAATGCTGACATAGAGCTTCTTAGGGAGACATTGTCTCCTCTCCAGTTTTGGGGACCACCTGATGGTATCAGACCATGTTCCCTGATAGAGGGACTGCCATCCTCTGTGAAGAATCATAAAATGTAGGCAATATCTGGATTATGGGCACCTCCACCTAAGATATGAAAAGATGGTCATAGAAGGAAGTAGTTGTGCTGCTCTTTAGTAGAGATGATTGATGTTTCAGGAGATTACAGCAGAGACCTTTAAAAACTCACAATTCATTTCCCCTTTTTTAGAATTTAGGGACAAAGGAATGACAGAGGTTGAGTGCAGTAGTCTCTGCAATTATGGTAAACAGTGGAAAACTGCAAAAACATCCTGTAGGATGCCCATTATGTATGGCAGGTAAATACACACCCATTCTGACTGGTACAGTGGCCGTTCTTCCTATAAGCCCCAGGGCACTCCTGCAGGAGGCACCTCCTGGGAACTGCACTACTTTGAACTACCCAGTATGAAGATCATCCATCCATGACCCCACTGGGGGAGAAAAAGACAATAGGATACTATGAGCAATGTTATGCCAACAAATTAGACAATGTAGAAGAAATGGGGAATTTCTTAGAAACACGTGAAAAACTTACACAGACTTGAGAAAAATTAGAAGACCTCAACAAACCAATCACAAGTAAATAGACTGAATCAGTCATCAAAATCCACCAACAAAGAAAAGCCCAGGACCAGATAGCTTCACAGGTGAGTTCTACCAATCATCCCAAAAAGAAGTAATACTAATCCCTTAAAACTCTTCTAAGAAATTGAAGAAGAGGGAACACTATGTAACATATTTTATGAAGCCAAAATTACCCTAATACCAAAGATTAAAGGAAAGGTAAAGATAAACATTACAAGAAAAGGAAATTACAGAAGAATCTCTCTAATGAATATAGGTACTAAAATCCGCAACAAAATACTTGCAAATTGAATCCAATAGCACATTAAGTGAATTATACACCATGACCAAGTGGGTTTTATTTCAGGTATGCCAGGATGGTTCAACACAAGAAAATCAATGTAATGCACCACATTAACAACTCAAAGGGGGAAAACTGCATGAGCATCTTGATTGATGCAGAAAAGGTATTTTACAAAGTTATCTTTTCTTGATAAAAACACTTCAAAAGGTAGGAATTGAAGGAAACTTTCTCAACATGATAAAGAGCATATATGAAAAACCCACAGCTAACAGTATCCTCAGTGGGGAAAGGCTGAAAGCTTTCCCCCTAAGATCAGGGACAGGTCAAGAATGGTTACTGACACCACTTTTATTCAATGTTGTGCTAGAAGTTCTAACTAGAGCAGTTAGGCAAGAAAAAGAAATACACAGCATCCAAATTGAAAAGGAAGAAGTAAAACTCACACTGTTTGTGGATGACATGATCCTATATTTAGAAAGTCCCCAAAAATCTACAACAAAGCTACTAGAGTCAATAAATGTGTTCAACAAAGTGGCAGGATACAAGATGAGCACACAAAAATCTATAGTGTTCCTCTTCATGAGTAATGAGAAATCTGAAGAGGAAACCAACTTTTAAAAATTACATTTATAATAGCAACTAAAAGAATCAAATATCTAGGAATAAATGTAAAAGGCCTATATTCAGAAAACTGCAATACATTGCTAAAAGAAATCAAATAAGACCTAAGTAAATGGAAGGACATCCTATGTTCATGGATTATAAGGCTGAGTTTGTTAAAATGTCAATTCTGTCCAAAATGATATACAGATTCAATAAAATACCAATTAAAGTTCCAATAACCAAAATGGAAAAGCTAATTATCAAATTTATTTGGAAAGGTAAGGGCCTTCAGATAGCCTAAAAACTTGAAAAAAATTAGAATGAAGTGGGAGAACTCAACCTTTCTGACTTTAAAGCCTATTTCAAAGCTACAGTGGTTCAAACAGCACAGTACTGGCTTAAAGTTGACATATTGATCAATGAAATTGAATAGAGAGTTCAGAAATAGACCCTCAGATCTATGGCCAATTGATTTTTATTTTTTTGGCATGGGCAGATTCCGGGAATTAAACCCAGGTCTCTGGCATGGCAGGCATGAATTCTGCCACTGAGCCACCATTGCATCACTGCCAATTGATTTTTGACAAGGCTCCCAAGTCCACTCAACTGAGACAGAAAGTCTCTGAATAATTGGTGCTGGGAGAACTGGTTATCCATATCCAAAAAGATGAAAGAGGACCCCTATCTCATATCCTATATGAAAATTAACCAAAATGGATCAAAGGCCTAAATATAAGAACCAGTACCATAAAACTCCTAGAAGAAAATGTAGGGAGACATCTTCAAGATCTAGTGATAACCAGTGGTTTCTTAGAGCTTGCATTCAAAGCAGAAGCAATGAAATAAAAAACAAATAAATGGGACTTCCTCAAAACTGAATACTTTTGCACTTCAAAGGACTTTTTCAAAAGGGTGAAAGGCAGCCAACTCGATGGGGAAACCAGATATCTGATAAGGGTTTGTTATCCAGAATATATAAAGAAATCCTACAACTCAATGATTGAAAATAAATAATCCAATTTAAAAATGAGAAAAAGACATGAATAGACATTTTTCCAAAGAGGAAATACAAATGGCTAAAAGATGCATGAAAAGATGTTCAACTTCATTAGCTATTAGGGGAATGCAACTCAAAACCACAATGAGCTATGTGCTAGATTGGCCACTAATAATCAAGCAGGAAATGACAAGTGTTGGAGAGGATATGGAGAAATGGGAATGCTTATTCTTTGCCGCTGGGAACATAAAATGGAACAACCACTGTGGAAGACAGTTTGGTGGTTCCACAGGAAGCTAAGTCTAGAATTGCCATATGATCTGACAATCCCACTACTAGGTATATACCCAGGAGAACTGAAAGCATGGACATGAACAGACATTTGCACTCCAATGTTCATAGTGATATTATTCACAATTGCCCAAAGATGGAAACAACCGAAGTGTCTATCAACCAATGAATGAATAAAGAAAATGTGGTATACACATATGATGGACCAGAATTCATCAGTGAGAGGAATGAAGTCCTAAAGCACATGGCAACATGGATGAACCTTGAGGACATTATATTAGGTGAAATAAGTCAGACACAAAAGGACAGATATTGAATTATCTCACTAATATGAACTGATTATAATAAACTCATAGACATAAAATCTAGAATACAGGTTACTAGGAGATAGAATGAGGGTAGAGGATGGGGAGTGGATGCTTAATGTGTGCAGAATTTTTATTATGTTAAATTTAGATGTTTGGAAATGGATAGAGGTTATGTAAGCACATTATGGTGAGTGTAATTAACAGCACCAAATTATGGGCGTGAATGTGGTTGAAGGGGGAAGTTTGCACTTGTGCATGTCAGTAAAGGAAAGCTAGAGGTTAAAACATGAGACTGTGTAACAGTGAACCCTTGGTGAATGATGACCATGATTAATAGTACAAATATAAAAATGTATCTTCATTAACATGGTCAGTTGTAAATTGCTAATACAAGGAGTTAATAATAGAGGTATATGGGAAAAATGCACCTATTGCAAACTATGGACTGTAATTAGCAGTAATATTTTAAGATTTCATCAAGAATGACAAGTGTACTACACAAATGCTAGGGCTCAATAATAAGGGTAAGGATATTTCTGTTTTTGCTTTTGAGTGATAAAAATGTTTTAAAATTTATTGTGGTGATGAATGCACAGTTATGTAACTTTGGATGAATTGTATGGGGGATAAATTATCTCAATAAAACTGCAAAAAATCAACTGGATATGAATTATGTAAATATCAGGACCAAAACTCTAGTTGTTTATGCAATGTCAGGTCTTTTTTTAATCTAATCTTATGCAGGGAAATCTTTCTGGAAATTCCAGCATTGAAGCCTGTGGCTGTCACAAGCATAGCACAGTGCCCTCCCACCCCCCTCCCGGAGCCATGGTGGAAGTTCGTGGGTTCCAGTGGCCATAGTGATGGGGATTTGGGGCAGGAGTTTTTGCACCCCACCTGTTAGGCATCCAAGTAAGGGAAAATTCTACACAGAGCTATTTTTGAGTCTAGAACCTAACTCCATGTTTAAAAAATTTTTGTATGCTGTATGATGGGGTCATATTTCATTCCTTTTCCATGTGAGTATCCCCTTATCGCAGTACCATTTGTTGAATTTTAGTTTGTATGGTTCTTTGTTTGGTTGCTGGTTGGTTTTTTGGGAAGTACATGGGCCTGGAATAGCACTTGGTCTCCCACAGGGAGGATGAGAATTCAACACTGAGCTACCCTCCCAGCCCCAAGAACATAACTCCATTTTACATATGAATAGAGTATATTTTTGTTATTGATTTTTCCAAGAATAAAACTATTGTGAAAATTGGAGGATTGAACTTTGTTTCATTCTGGAATCTAACCAAGAGTTGTTCACCATTTCAGAAAATTGCTTAATAGAAGGTAACACCATAAATTATGTCTGAATTGTCAATAAAACACACCTGTGCCACTCTGCATTTTTAGCTCTCGTATTCATAGCAATTCCATCTATACATATAAATCTATTTTGCCCTAATTTCAAAATATCAAACAGAAAGAGAATGGGTAACTGGATATCATTCTACTTTTCTTATATCTAAACATTCAATAAAGTAGTTTGAATGCTTGACTTCAGTATGTTTTCTACTGAAGTTGTAACCAAGCACTTATGTGTTGAAATACAGTACATAGAATTTGCTTGTAAACGTCTTTCCTTGACTCTCTCCCTTATAACAAGCTATGTACTTACTCTGAGTATATAGGAAATATTTTGTAGGATAGTAGTTTCATAAGATAGTAAAGGGGTATTACAGAATATGTGTAATAAAATAGAGCATTGGCCTAAAAAGATTCAGAATCACTGATTGCTTTTCTACTTTTCTGCATTCCTTACCTAGAAACAGCAGGAAAGCTTAAGTACATCCAAAAGAGCTTTGAATAACATCTATCTCCATTCTGCCTCTTGGTCTGAATTCAGCACACCTCTTTCCCCAGCCCACCCCACATCACCTGTGAATCTGGTGTTGCCCTGGGACCCCGAGAAAGCAGAGCAGTTCCCACAGTGGCCCAGCAAGGGTGGACACAGTGGGTCCCGTGTCCTCACACCGCATGCCCACCTCTCATCCAATGTCCTCCCACTCACTCATCTTCCATGGTTTAGTCTGTGTTATCAATATGTAAGGATCTGGTTTCCTTCTTTTGCATTACCCATTTTATTTTGCTAGGATAAAATGGGTATGCTTTTTATACCTATTGTAGTAGGATGACGAGTGGTAAAAAGAAATAATAAAACATACACATGAAGGAATACTTATATGAAAAATATTGAGATTTATCTCATTTTTTATGGTAACCCCAGTGAAAATCTAATTTAGAATGTATTAAAGCATCATTAAATTTCTTACTTAATTCTAATATGCTTCTTGTCAGACAAGTTTTTCTCAAATACACATAATTCATCTTGTTTTTGAAGAAAATAATTTGTCCACCCTTCACTGAAATTTGTAAGACTAAGCTCTGAATTATAAATATGCTGTTGCCATCTCTAAAATCTAGGTAAATTTGGCAATCATGGGCAAAATTGTGAAGCTCTCTAGATCTTTGGCAACATTTGTTATTTGACAAGCTGTCCAGGTTGTCAAAAACATAACTAAAGAGGTTGGTCTCTGGAGAAAAAGATACATGTTACTCCTTTGGAGAAGAAACATTTTCCCCTCTTTTTAAGTAAACTATTCAGTAGTTCAGATTCCACTTCAAATCCACAGCAATTATTTCTAAGTATTTTTTTAGTGAAACTAGCACTAATTGTTTTAATTAAGAAGCATTAATTTATTATTTTTGGGGGGTGCCTTCTATGAGAATAAAAAAAGTGATTATAAATACTATGAAGTCAAGCCATCAGGTTTATATTCATCCTTCATGTATGGTTTTAATAAAATCCCAAAGCTGAATTTTGACAACAAATGAAAGTAATGTTCATATCTGTTTTGTGTTTCCTTTTAAAATACTCTTAAGTTATACCTTAGGAAATGACCTATCAGATGTGATCAGCCTTTGAGTTTGCATGCCATCTCAGGTTATATTTAGTGCTACTGGAAAAAGATTTTCTGGGTCTGCAGATCTGCAAACTTTGATAAATTTTTTTGGCAAGACTTTTTCTCTGTGTGATATTTGTTTCCTCTTGGCAAGTTTCTGACAACTTGAAGCTTTTAAAAATATAAGTCTCTGATGTGATCTTCAATAATTATCTGGTACCATTTTATTTTTTGACACTAAAAAGCTAGCGCATACCAGGCCTTGAGCTGAAAAAAATATATACTCTTGCATGTTGCCACATTTTAGAGGTTGTCCTCATTTTGGAGGACATTTCTATTTGTGGATGAATGTACCATATATGAAATACTGGGAAGAGAAGAGTTGTGGCCAGAGGAACTCATCCATCATCTAATCACCACCCGTCTTCAATAAGACCAAGAAGAATTACTGGAACAGTTCTTAGCCTGACTGTTTCCCAATAAGAGACGGTTGAAAAATCATGCTTAGAGTAGGATAAAGGTCTAATCTAAAAAAGCAGGATACGTTCATTGCTTTTGGTTTTGTTTTTTGTCTGTTTACATTTTAAGTCCTCAGAAGCAAGTTCTTTCTCACCATTTTAAAGTGATTTAAGAGGACGCAAGTAGGAGCTGTCTTATTGCAAGTAAGCATTAGTTTGGCAAGTTCCAAGTGAAAGTTTCCCATTGTTGAACTCTTTCTGAGAACTATAGAAGCACATTATGCAGTGGTTTGTTCTTATGCATCCTATTGCTTGTACGCTTGCATCAGCACTGAGTGTGGAGGGATTATTGCATTTATATTGCACTACACTGTCCAAAATAAAAATTATTAGGCACATTAAACTGTTTAAATGAGTTCAAACCAAATGAAGTTAAAGATTCAGTCTCTCTGTCATACCAGCCACGTTTTAAGAGCTCAGTAGCCACAGTGGCTCATGAGTAGTTTTGGATAGTGCAAATATGACATGCATATTCATGTTTGTGTTAACTTATTTTTTTCTGACATGATCAAGTAATTAAGTATAGTATGTGTTAGGGGAAGGCATAGTATATGCATTTAAGTGTAACTCTTTGGACCCTCTCTTGGACACTCTGTCTTTACCTCTTTGCTGGAAAACTATACAGAGATTGATGGATATGGGGGTTCTTTACTTTGACTTTTTCTTTGTTTCACTATTGAAAGTAATCTTTTCCATTTAAAATGTATTTTAGTCACATTATTAAAGGTCAGATAAATATTTTTTCCCCTCTGAGCAGTTGCTTTGCAAACAAACATGCACCTTGGGTCAGCAGTGAGGTTCGTCGAAAGGAAAAGAATGACTAGAATATGTTTATGCTTTCTGCTGAGAAAAAGTTCCCATTGTGTGCTTTTCTGCACCGTAGGCCAGGAAGCGGTCCTTGACCAGAGTGTCTGATGTGATTTCCATGTGGACTCTGGCCTTAAAAGAGCTCTTTCTTTTCTTGGGTCTGATAGTGTCCCAGATATAAGTTCCATCTGGACCCAAATTTCAGCTCCTTCACTGCCATGATGTCACTGAATTGCAGGGCATAATATTTTCCTTTTTGAGGCTGGATCAAGCCTGGAGGATAAGAAAATGCTTCATCCTTAAGGATGAATGAACCCTTTGGATTCCAGAGTTAGATGTTCCTTGCTGAGAGCCACCACAGCGTCTCCCCAGTGACTCAAGCTTTGCCGAGGGTGAAACCTCACGGTGGAGACTGGGCTTACCTCTGCTGACTAAGCTCGAACCCCTGCTGTTTGCTGTGACATAACTGGGGTGACTGTGGAGCAAGTTGAGGGCTATGCATTCTCAGGTCATATTTGGGCATCTTGCCTAAATCTTTAAAAATTTCAGCTTGCAGCATCATAACTCAAAGCACTGAATTTTAAATGTAGGGCATTTACCAAGTTTTAGAGAAAATATTTGGGTGCCAGAATATTTACAATTGAGTCCCTGCTTTACCACAGATGAGCTAAGTAATCTTGAACAATTCACCCCAAATCTTTGGTTTTCAGTTTTCTCCACTTAAAAGAAAGTAGAACTAAATTATTCCTAAGGACGTTTTCAGATGCAATTTCCTATCATTTCAGCTGATATAATTTTACTGTGGCATTCACACTAAGACACCATATTTTAGACATTCTTGAGAATTCCTTGTGCTACTGGAGTGATAAAAAACACCTCTCATTGGATAAGTTATATTGAACAAGTCACTGAAAATTATTAAATATTTAAAATTTATTCTCTCAAAATATATGCAGCCCTTAAGGGACTGGGAGTCCATCCGGGCGGTGGTAAATGGACATGCAGATGGAGAGTGTGAGGCAGGGCGAGCTGGGTTCAAAGGGCGCAGGAGGAAACGATGTACTTTTTCAGCCATGATGGATGGGTCATAGCAGGATTCATGAGAAATGTGTTGATGCAGGGAGTAAGACCCCTGCAAGGACTAAAATTCTTCTCAGGCCTACTATTCTCATGCTTTCCTGCAAATGATTTTGGTAGCTAACTGAAAAGTATCTGCCTTCATGAAATTTGTGTTTGTGCATGTGTGTTTGTGTGGCCAGTTTGCTGGGAATTGCATAGTTGTGGGGGACCACCTTCTTCTAAAGAAGTATTATTATCTAGAATTTGATAAAGTTTTGTTTTATTTATGGGTGCTTTTTTTTAAAACTTTATAAAAGTATCTTTCTTTTGAGCCTTCTTTAAAGTCTTTAAATAGCTATTCATTCCATTAGCTCTTTTGGGGAGGAGGCTTGAATTTTTATTAAAATTAAGAAAACCTTATAGGAAATTTGAATTTTACTTTCATTGATTATATTATTTTCACTGGCAATTTAATTCTTTTATACATAAAATGACTGTACGCTATTAAGACTTGAATTGAGTCCACCAGAAGATGTTAAGTTCCAGTCCCTAGGACTTACATCCATTGTGAATAGAATTAGGCAAATTACAGGAGGCCCCACTGGTGTGGGGTGGGCCTTCAGTCCAATGGGACAGGTGTCCTCATAAGAAAAGGAAATCTGGATACAGGCGGACAGACAGAGGGGATGCTGTGTGGAAACTGAGGCAGAGAGCACCAAATGCCACTCCAGTTGCTTCCTGGAGTTGCCAGAAAGCAGGAGTGGGGCATGGAATGGGTTCTTCTGTAGAGTTTGGAAGGAGTCACAACTTGACTTCAGACTTTCAGTCTCCAGACCTGTGTGACTATAACTTTCTGTTGTTTTAAACCACCCAGTTTATGGTACTTTGTTATGGCAGCTCTAGGAAACTACAACACCCACTTAGCATAATCGAGAAAAATGTGAAATTGGCTAGGTGATTGGTTTGCAGTAACATTCATGTCTAAAATGATTCTTAAAATTATTTTCTTTGGTTTCCATCTACATTTATGCATCTTGAAGTAGTGTTACACATGTATGCTAAGCATTAGAGAAATTAGCGATGGTTACACTTAATGAGAGATAGTAATGCCAAGTTAACGACCAGTATTGACAGAGCAATATTCTGATGATGCTTTTAATCCACAGGAATTTAAAGTTTTGCAGCTGAAATCCATATTCTTGGATAGATTGCCCCTGTCAGGCTGTGATTTCCTGTCTGCTTTATATCGATTCTATTCTTGGTTTGCTCTTCAGTCTTAGGGTTCTCTCAATCTCGTCTAACAGTCTTAATTGGATGAATCAATGGGATATCAAGCCAGTAAGCAGCGTTTCACTGAATGATTCTCAGGTGGTTGGTGGAAAAGTCATCTGATATTTGGTGACTGACCATATCTCTCTGATGGGGATTCAAACAATGGTGTCTTTTCCAATCATCCACATCACATTTTTGATCAGTGATTAGAATTCCAATAATCAGTTCATCTCTGGTAGCTCAGCTCCACACACAGCCTCGCCATCAATGCCATAGGACAGCAAATCAGCCTCGAATTTGGAGCAAAATTCTCTTAACTCTACTATTGGGGAAAAGCAGTTCCTTACTCTAAGCATTTCCTTTAGGACTGGACCATTCCAGAGCCAGAGTGAAGATGTGTTTTTAATGCCCAGGTTCTCTACGAGTTGTCCATTAGATTTTAGACTCACCAAGGCTCCTATCAGATTTTGCTCAAATATTGGTAAAGCAAAATTATATCCACATTCGAAATAGGACATAAATGTTTCCCTGGGGGAAAGGTGCATTGAATGAAATTATAGCATTACATTGGTTTATTCTGCTCCATGGCTCTTTTTGTCATCTCATGTGCTGTGTATTTTAGTGGTTTATTTGTTTATTGTCACTTGCTCCCCACTGGCATGCACCCCCATGGGAACAGAGATTTTCATTTATTTTGCTTATTGTTTTATCCCAAGTGGTTGTAAGGAACTCAAGCAATAGCTGTTGAGTGAATGAAGGAATGACTGGATGAATGAGAAAATATAGTCCAGAACTTTAAAAGACTGTGATTTGCTACTCCATATTTAAAACAAGGCTAGAATATGCAGTTACTCTCAGTATCTTGCATCGAAATAACCAGAAGGCTCAAACCAGGAAGTTTGTGCATAACTGTATTTTACTCTTATGATAAATATAGAATCAAATGCATCAAGAATCTGGGGTTAAGGCCAGATGATCATTGCTATATAATAAAAAATTATATTTAAAGTCAAGTAAAAAAATTCTCGTTGTTTCTATAATGCATTGTAAGATGTTCTATAAGAGACACAAAAGTTTAGGATATAATCCTTTACTTGAAAGATTGCCTCATCTTCCCGGAGTGACATTCTGTAGTATCCTGAAATGATCCTTAAAGAAAAAAGTGTGGACAGTTTTGCTTTGATTTAAAATATATTAATATTACATTATTGTTCTTTCTTAGCTGTCTTTTTCTGGTCGAGTCAATAACGGCCAGATAAGTGCATTTACAGAGTACATAAATGGCTACAGGGTCCACCCCAGTCTGTCAGGTGGCATGTCACAACAACAGGCCAGCCTTCTGCCTTGAAAGCAGGCAATCCCATTTATGTATGGAGTGGGTGTGTGAGGCAGAAAACTAAAGTTACTAGATTGCTCCATTACACAACCATGATGGGCTTTAGACACCACAATGTGAACACATGACATTTTCAACATCTTTTCATATATTCTTGAGATTGGGGTTTCCATTAGACAATGTTTTTGCTTGTCTAAAAAGAGTTTGTTTATTTTTTAATTAAAAAATATGCATTGGCATAGTTAAATCCAGTGTAGAAGGATTATTAAATAAGCTCATAAATAGTAACCAAGGATCATTTGTTGATATTAGGAAGAGACTTAAAATTCTGAATCTTCCCAACAATTGTTTGTTTCTAACAATTTTCTCTTGTATTGAAATTGTTCTGTAGAGGTAGGACTGATGATGGCTGCTGTTAAAGTAGAACTTGTGTTTACATGAAACCTTATTCTCAGAAAGAATAGATTCCAAATTATTTTTTGGACATATAGTTTCTAGTGTCTCTTTTCCTGCAAGGTTTTAGCATCTGTACCTGATTTTGCTTTAATTATATCTGTACATGAGATTAAAATTGATGCATACTACAATATCAGCTGAATATGCTGAACAAATTAAGAAGTGGGAAGGAAAATATGATGTTTCTTTCACATACTATTACTGATCCAAGAGAATGAATACTTTGCTCTGATAGGACCCCATTTAGAGAATTTCAATATATGAAGGCAAATATTATATTTGTGTAGTTAACATATTTACAGAAAAAAATAAACAATGGAACTCATATGTTAAAGTGAACATTAAGGAAAATATGCAGACATGACAGACCCCAAGAAAATTAACACATTATTTTCAACAGACACAGCCATCAGATGAAAGTTATAATATAAATAGAATTTGCACAATTTGGGCTAGATGCTGTCAGTGTTGTATTTGGAAAACAGCATGAGCCACAAGCATTAAAAAAATAACAGGCTGCCTAGGGAAGTTTCTCCACCATCGGGAAGAAAATGCCTGGGAAAACCTTCCAAGTGTAGTCATTCATCATTATATCAAATCTTGGGGTTCACAGTTCAGAAGTGGCATTGAATAGAGGTGCTTCCATGATGGAGGGAAAAGTAGAGAGGGGTTAATGTTTTATATGCTTTGATGGCAAGCAACAGAGAGTAAGTAATTCAAGCTGGTTTATTTAAAAATGTATTTATAATAATAAATATATATATTAATATATTATATAAACATGAATATATAAATATAATAACAACAGGAATGTGGCCAGCCTTCAGGAATGGCGTCAATCCAAGGGCTGGAAAATATGTGTTTCTTTGTCTCGCATGGCTTGTCTCTGTTGCTGGCTGTAAGTATGCACTGAGCTGAGAGGAGACACCTGCAGGAAGGCACCTAGAGGTCATTTCTGCATGGATGTGTAGGGTAAATGAGGTTCTGGAGTATCGACTGTCAGCATGCTGTTGGGCCTGGGGCAGTGACCTGGGGAACCCCTGGGCAGGCATCAGCATGGGGGGAGTTTGGGGATAGATCAGAGGGGGCACAGCAGGGCAATGCAGCACATCAGTGTCCTGGGACCAGAGTCTGGGGGGCCAGAACCTCCAGGAAAAGACTGGAGCCCTGATTAAGGGGGCCCAGGGCCTTACCTTGCCCTTTCTGCCCATCAGATTGGGAGAGGCTTCTGTGTGGGCTTCTGATACAAGTTGATTTGCATTGCAGCTCAGCCATTACCCCTCAGACAGACCTTCCAGACCATCTTTAAAGGAATCATCATGCACCTTATTCCAGGCATTTTTAATAAATTAACCTACTTTATCTCCTTTAAAGCATGTATTCTTCTGAAGTTATCTTATTAATTTATTATCTCACCGTCCCCTGCCCTTCATGACATCAGAGGGCTTTTCAAACTGGTTCTTCTTTGTGTCTCTAACACCTAGCACAAAACAGGTACACAGTAGATACCTGTTGGGGGAATGAGTAGGAGCAGAGGTCACCACTATGGAATTGGAGCTAAGAGCAGTGTGTAACACTAAAAGCTGGGAGATTGCATGATCTAGAGCCAAGTGAGGATTGCTCCAGTTCTAACAGAGGCAGAATCTGCTCTACCATTTTACTGGGGCCTAAACACTCTTATTTATTACACCCATGCTTCTCTGAGGTTGGGACATCAAGACTTATCAGTCAGTTTGGCTTCCCATCTCACTCTAGGACAGGGGTTTACGTGCTTGGAGTGCAAATGGGCCTTGGGACACATCTGACCTGGGAGAAGGTGCATCATCTCTAGGGGAGCACTGGACATGGCTGTGCTCAACTCTTTGGGCTCAAGGGGCAGTCAGGGGTGTGGAGTGAGGTCACTGGAGGGAGGAAGTGGCCGCAGATACTACACCGGGTTCCTGAGAGGTAATTCGTTGTTATTGTTGTTGTTGTTGTTAATGACATGAGAATTTACTTTTGGTCATCTGTACAGATTCGAAGGGCACAAATCAGAATCCATGAAAGGATAGGATATCTGCAGGTATGTCTGAGTATTGATGTTGGGATGGCATGTTTTTCTCATAGTTCATTCACAGGCTTTTGATATTGTGGGACTCAAGGTAAGCTAAGTATATAGTTTTCCTTTTTCTTGATTTTATCTGTCTTTCTGAAGAACATGTCTCAGGAAAGTATAGGAATGTATTTCCATTTTAACAAGAGAGTTTCTCGGAGGAGACAATTGGAGTAAAGTTTAGAAGGAAGTGAAACTGATCAGTCTGAGCATTAACTTTTTCACTAGAACTTTAACTAAATGGTAGATTCTGGTAATGCTGCATTAAAAAATTAATTACAAGAAGTCAATTTACCCTGCAGTTAATTTATTCTTCAATGGTCATATTTTAAAATGTTTTGCCCTAAGAATAAACTTGGCTTTGCACAACCAGCAAACATTGCTTTCTAAACATCAGGTTTCAGTGATCTCAGACTAAACAAAAAAAGTCTTACTGGGAACTTGTGTCTTTTACCACAGCCTATTCTCACTGTATTTATAAATCTATTATTCGTACCCTATCTTGGGAGAAATTAAGTAAAGCAATTAAAGGTCACTTATTTTAGAAAATTTTAGGAAAGATTTTAGCTTACTTTCCTCCTGAGTTCTTCTCTTAGAAAAATGTGCAACTTGAGTTGTATGTGCTGCCTAGGGCTGGTGTGAGAACACAGTTGCTTGGGCTGCACATCCACAGAGACTTGTCAGGAGCTGATCCCATTTCTGTGTCCTCATTCCAAGCTTCTACCGAACCCATCAGGGCAAATCTCTGCAGACATTTTGGGAAAACCCAACTCCCACACAGAAGAGTGGGATTCTCCTAATGGTACATTTCCCTAAGGCTGAGGTATTCCAGGGTCCCAGTGAAGGTGGGGCCTAGGGAGACAGGAAACTAGTTAGCATGGCTGTCAGAATGTCCATCCCCCAGAAGGAAGGATGTTGGTTCCTTTAGGTTCCCTTCTCTCCCAACTGTACAATTTCCAAATAGGATTTCCTTCAAAATCCTCTTTCTAGACTGTTGCTTCTATCCAAGATAGAATAACAAGGATGGAATTTACCCTCTTGCATGCATGACACAAAACAGAAACAACAGAACATACATGGAACAATGGCTTACAATTCACCAGACACTGGGCAATGAAAGAGAGTGATCCCTGTGAGATGTAGACACATGAAGTGAACCCTACTATTGCTTATTTTATTGTCTTGAGAGAGTTTACAGACTATAGCACAGGGAAGGGGAACTGAAGCAAGGGAAAATGGACTTCTCCAGATAAGAAGATATTGCTGAGAGTCCAGAGAGATCAAAATGGCTACAGTTCACAGGGCTGAGAGAGCTGCACACAGAGAATCTCAAGAGATCTGCAGGGGTCCCCCTTGGGTATTCAGTAGAGTATTAATCAATATATACATGAGCAGAAACTACCCAAAGCTGGTGAAAAAGCATTATAAAAATATCATGGGGAACAGAAACTGGTGTCCACACAGTGCCTAGAAGAGGACCTGAGCCCACTAGCCAGACTGAAAAGAACATCATAATTCACAAAGCATTGGGAAGTACCCACTAAGGTCTTGTTTCAGTGGTCCAGAATAATTTACTAGCCCTAAACTAAATTCTGCTCCAGTCTCACCTAACACATCTTTAAAGCAAGATCCAAACAAAGATCTAACTTTATCAAGTTAACTTAGGTGGTTTGAAGAAGAAAGCTCAAGAGTGTTTATAGGATTACAACAATATATAACCCCTAAAATTATAAAATTCACAATGTCTGCTATCCAATCAAAGATTACTAGGCATTTGGAGAGGCAGGAAAATATGATCCATTGTGATAGCAAACACCAATCAATTGAAACTGACTCAGAACTAGTCAAGATATGGACATTAAAACAGCTATTAAAAAAAGCTAAACAGAACATCTTTGAAAGACCCAAATCAAACTTCTGGAGATGGAAGATACCATGAGAAATTCAAAAATAGATTGAATAGAATTTTCAGTAGATAAGATATTAAGAAGAAGAAAAAATGAGTGAACTTGAAGGCAAAACAATAGAAATTGTCCAAAATAAACCTTAAGGGATAAGGAACAAAAAAGTGAAGAAATCCCAGAGCATCAGTGAGTTTTGGGACAACTTCAAGGAGAATAATATGCCAGAATTGAAGCCTCTGAAGAGAAGAGGTTATAAAAAATATATGAACAAATGATAGTGGACAATTGTTCAGATATGTATGTGAAATATCTCATAATGTGTGAAACTTTTAACTCACAGATCATTCATGCACAAGAAAAGAAGAAAACTAGTCCCATCATACTTAAATTGCCTAAATTACATAAAATGAGTGATAAAGAGAAAATCTTAAACACAGCCAGAAGAGAAAAGGAAATATATTATGTACATATGAATAAACATGATGAATTCAGCATATTTACTTGTCAGAAAAGATACAAGATACATATGTCTGCTCCAATATGGACATTTTAGAAGGAAAAAGACAAGCCTATCTTAATAGTAGGTGGCATGTTGTCTTGTAGAAAATCTTGTGAAATTTACTACAATAGCTGATACAACCACTCCATTTGGTAAAGTTACAGTATACAAGACCATTAGACAAAAATTAATTGTATTTCTTATAACAATGAACAATTGGAAATAGAAAAAATTTAAAATAGCATCAAAGATAAAAAAATCTTAGGAATGAATCTGACAAAATATGTGCAGGGCCCACTTGATTAAAACCAGGAAATTGACAAGTCCTAAATAAGTGAACAGATATATACCTTATTCACGAAAGATGTGATATGGTTAAGATGTCAATTGTCCCAAAATGATCTATAGATTCAATGCAAGTCCAATCAAATCCAAACAGGCTTTCTTGTCTAAATTGTCAAGCTGGTTCTACAATTCATGTGGAAAGCCAAATCATTTAAAGAGGACAAAGCATTTTGAAAAAGATTATATTTGTGGCATCGACTCTACCTTATCCTAAGATTTATTATAAATCTACAGTAATTAATATAGTGATATTGGTGTAAAGATAAACAATTATATCCATCATCAAAACAGAGAGTCCAAAAATATATCCAAATATATGTAGACTAGTGATATTTAAAATTCAATCTTATATTTTGAGGTCAGCGTGCAGTTAAAATGAATGACACAGAGAGACTCTTGTGCATTCTTCACACAGCTCCCCCTGGTAACATCACACAGATCATAAACTATCACAACCCAAATATTCACAATGTTGGCAGTCACAACCTGGAATATTCCCATCACATCAAGCATCCTTCATGTTGACCTTTTAGAGCCATGTACTTCCTGCCCCCACATCCCCTGTAACCCCTGGAAATCAACAAATGGTTCTCCTTATGTGTAATTTGTTGTTTTAAGAATAATAAATAGAGGGGGAAGAGAAGATGGCGGCTTAGTAAGACAGGCGGATCTTAGTTTCTCCTCCAGGACAGCTACTAGGGGAGTAGAAATGATACAGAACAGCTCCCAAAGCCACGACAGAGATAAAAAAGACAGCATACCCCATCCTGGAATGGCTGGCTGGCTGAGAGAAACCACTCTGGTGAGATCACTGAGGGACGCGGGCTTCACCGGGCGGGGCGGCAAGCAGCCGGAGTCACTCCCTTCCCCCTTACTGGGACGGCTGGGAGAATTGGACAGGCGGTCCCCTCAAACCGTGGTGGCTGGCACCCACACCAGGCGCGGCCCTCCAGATCAACTGAGAGAATTGGATCGGAAATCCCCAGGCTGCGGAGAACGGTAACGGGGGGGCCCTTCCAAACCCGTGACTCCCCGGGAACGTGCACTCTCCCGGGCGGGCCGCTGCGGCTGGTGCCCTCCCGCCACGCTTGGTGCCCCGAGCCGACTAGGAAATTCAGACGGGCGCTTTCCTGGGCTGCGGCGGCCAGCGACCCTCCCCACGTTCGGACCCTGGGCCGGCTGGCACTCTTCCAAGCCGCTTCGGCTAGCGAACCTCCCGGACGGCGAGAGTTTTCCAAAGTTAAAGGACCCACAGCACCTTTTACTGGTGGGACCCACAGACAAACGTGTGCCACGAGCGCCACCTACTGGGCAGGATAAGAAAAACAGAACCCAGAGATTTCACAAAAAAACCTTCCAAACTTTTGGATCCAAAACCCAGGGAAATCTGTCTAAATGCGCAGACGCCAGCAGAAGATAACGGATCACGCTCAAAAAATTGAAAATATGGCCCAGTCAAAGGAACAAACCAATAGTTAAAATGAGATACAGGAGCTGAAACAACTAATGCTGAATATACGAACAGAAATGGAAAACCTCTTCAAAAACGAAATCGATAAATTGAGGGAGGACATGAAGAAGACATGGGCTGAACATAAATAAGAAAGAGAAAAACTGAAAAAACAAATCACAGAACTTATGGAAGTGAAGGGCAAAGTAGAAAAGATGGAAAAAACAAGGGATACCTACAATGATAGATTCAAAGAGACAGAAGATAGAATTAGTGATTTGGAGGATGGAACATCTGAATTCCAAAAACAAACAGAAACTATTGGGAAAAGAATGGAAAAATTTGAACAGGGTATCAGGGAACTCAAGGACAATATGAACCGCACAAATATACGTGTTGTGGGTGTCCCAGAAGGAGAAGAGAAGGGAAAAGGAGGAGAAAAACTAATGGAAGAAATTATCACTGAAAATTTCCCAACTCTTATGAAAGACCTGAAATTACAGATCCAAGAAGTGCAGCGCACCCCAAAGAGATTAGACCCAAATAGGCATTCTCCAAGACACTTACTAGTTAGAATGTCAGAGGTCAAAGAGAAAGAGAGGATCTTGAAAGCAGCAAGAGAAAAACAATCCATCACATACAAGGGAAACCCAATAAGACTATGTGTAGATTTCTCAGCAGAAACCATGGAAGCTAGAAGACAGTGGGATGATATATTTAAATTACTAAAAGAGAAAAACTGCCAACCAAGACTCCTATATCCAGCAAAATTGTCCTTCAAAAATGAGGGAGAAATTAAAACATTCTCAGACAAAAAGTCACTGAGAGAATTTGTGACCAAGAGACCAGCTCTGCAAGAAATACTAAATGGAGCACTAGAGTCAGATATGAAAAGACAGAAGAGAGAGGTATGGAGAAGAGTGTAGAAAGAAGGAAAGTCAGATATGATATATATAATACAAAAGGCAAAATGTTAGAGGAAAATATTATCCAAACAGTAATAACACTAAATGTTAATGGACTGAATTCCCCAATCAAAACACATAGACTGGCAGAATGGATTGAAAAACAGGATCCTTCTATATGCTGTCTACAGGAAACACATCTTAGACCCAAAGATAAACATAGGTTGAAAGTGAAAGGTTGGGAAAAGATATTTCATGCAAATAACAACCAGAAAATAGCAGGAGTGGCTATACTAATATCCAACAAACTAGACTTCAAATGTAAAACAGTTAAAAGAGACAAAGAAGGACACTATCTAGTAAGAAAAGGAACAATTAAACAAGAAGACATAACAATCATAAATATTTACGCACCAAACCAGAATGCCCCAAAATACGTGAGGAATACACTGCAAACACTGAAAAGGGAAATAGACACAAATACCATAATAGTTGGAGACTTCAATTCCCCACTCTCATCAATGGACAGAATATCTAGACAGAGGATCAATAAAGAAATAGAGAATCTGAATATTACTATAAATGAGCTAGACTTAACAGACATTTATAGGACATTACATCCCACAACAGCAGGATACACCCTTTTCTTAAGTGCTCATGAATCATTCTCAAAGATAGACCATATGCTGGGTCACAAAGTAAGTCTTAACAAATTTAAAAAGATTGAAATCATACACAACACTTTCTCGGATCATAAAGGAATGAACTTGGAAATCAATAATAGGCAGAGTGCCAGAAAATCACAAATACGTGGAGGCTCAACAACACACTCTTAAACAACGATTGGGTCAAAGAAGAAATTGCAAGAGTAATTAGTAAATACCTCGAGGCAAATGAAAATGAAAACACAACATATCAAAACTTATGGGATGCAGCAAAGGCAGCGCTAAGAGGGAAATTTATTGCCCTAAATGCCTATGTCAGAAAAGAAGAAAAGGCAAAAATGCAGGAATTAACTGTTCACTTGGAAGAACTGGAGAAAGAACAGCAAACTAATCCCAAAGCAAGCAAAAGGAAAGAAATAATAAAGATCAGAGCAGAAATAAATGAAATTGAAAACATGAAAACAATAGAGAAAATCAATAAGACCAGAAGTTGGTTCTATGAGAAAATCAATAAGATTGATGGGCCCTTATCAAGATTGACAAAAAGAAGAAGAGAGAGGATGCAAATAAATAAGATCAGAAATGGAAGAGGAGACATAACTACTGACCTCACAGAAATAAAGGAGCTAATAACAGGACACTATGAACAACTTTACGCTTATAAATACAACAATCTAGATGAAATGGACGGGTTCCTGGAAAGACATGAACAACCAACTTTGACTCAAGAAGACATAGACGACCTCAACAAACCAATCACAAGAAAAGAAATTGAATTAGTCATTCAAAAGCTTCCTAAAAAGAAATGTCCAGGACCAGATGGCTTCACATGTGAATTCTACCAAACATTCCAGAAAGAATTAGTACCAACTCTCCTCAAACTCTTCAAAAAAATCGAAGTGGAGGGAAAACTACTTAATTCATTCTATGAAGCCAACATCACCCTCATACCAAAACCAGGCAAAGATATCACAAAAAAGAAAACTACAGACCAATCTCTCTAATGAATATAGATGCAAAAATCCTCAATAAAATTCTAGCAAATCGTATCCAACAACACATTAAAAGAATTATACATCATGACCAAGTAGGATTCATCCCAGGTATGCAAGGATGGTTCAACATAAGAAAATCAATTAATGTAATACACCATATCAACAAATCAAAGCTGAAAAATCACATGATCATCTCAATTGACGCAGAGAAGGCATTTGACAAGACTCAACATCCTTTCCTGTTGAAAACACTTCAAAAGATAGGAATACAAGGGAACTTCCTTAAAATGATAGAGGGAATATATGAAAAACCCACAGCTAATATCATCCTCAATGGGGAAAAATTGAAAACTTTCCCCCTAAGATCAGGAACAAGACAAGGATGTCCACTATCACCACTATTATTCAACATTGTGTTGGAGGTTCTAGCCAGAGCAATTAGAGAAGAAAAAGAAATACAAGGCATCAAAATTGGAAAGGAAGAAGTAAAACTATCACTGTTTGCAGACGATATGATACTATACATCGAAAACCTGGAAGATCCACAACAAAACTACTAGAGCTAAAAAATGAGTACAGCAAAGTAGCAGGTTACAAGATCAACATTCAAAAATCTGTAGCATTTCTATACACTGGTAATGAACAAGCTGAGGGGGAAATCAAGGAACGAATCCCATTTACAATTGCAACTAAAAGAATAAAATACCTAGGAATAAATTTAACTAAAGAGAGAAAAGACCTATACAAAGAAAACTACAAAAAACTGTTAAAAGAAATCACAGAAGACCTAAATAGATGGAAGGGCATACCGTGTTCATGGATTGGAAGACTAAATATAGTTAAGATGTCAATCCTACCTAAATTGATTTACAGATTCAGTGCAATACCAATCAAAATCCCAACAAGTTATTTTTCAGAAATAGAAAAACCAATAAGCAAATTTATCTGGAAGGGCAGGGTGCCCCGAATTGCTAAAAACATCTTGAGGAAAAAAAACGAAGCTGGAGGTCTTGCGCTGCCTGACTTTAAGGCATATTATGAAGCCACAGTGGTCAAAACAGCATGGTATTGGCATAAAGATAGATATATCGACCAATGGAATCTAATAGAGTGCTCAGATATAGACCCTCTCCTCTATGGACATTTGATCTTTGATAAGGCAGTCAAGCCAACTCACCTGGGACAGAACTGTCTCTTCAATAAATGGTGCCTAGAGAACTGGATATCCATATGCAAAAGAATGAAAGAAGACCCATGTCTCACACCCTATACAAAAGTTAACTCAAAGTGGATCAAAGATCTAAACATTAGGTCTAAGACCATAAAACAGTTAGAGGAAAATGTTGGGAGATATCTTATGAATCTTACAACTGGAGGCGGTTTTATGGACCTTAAACCTAAAGCAAGAACACTGAAGAAGGAAATAAATAAATGGGAGCTCCTCAAAATTAAACACTTTTGTGCATCAAATAACTTCATCAAGAAAGTAGAAAGAGAGCCTACACAATGGGAGACAATATTTGGAAATGACATATCAGATAAAGGTCTAGTATCCAGAATTTATAAAGAGATTGTTCAACTCAACAACAAAAAGACAGCCAACCCAATTACAAAATGGGAAAAAGACTTGAACAGACACCTATCAGAAGAGGAAATACAAATGGCCAAGAGGCATATGAAGAGATGCTCAATGTCCCTGGCCATTAGAGAAATGCAAATCAAAACCACAATGAGATATCATCTCACACCCACCAGAATGGCCATTATCAACAAAACAGAAAATGACAAGTGCTGGAGAGGATGCGGAGAAAGAGGCACACTTATCCACTGTTGGTGGGAATGTCAAATGGTGCAACCACTATGGAAGGCAGTTTGGCGGTTCCTCAAAAAGCTGAATATAGAATTGCCATACGACCCAGCAATACCATTGCTGGGAATCTACTCAAAGGACTTAAGGGCAAAGACACAAACGGACATTTGCACACCAGTGTTTATAGCAGCGTTATTTACAATTGCAAAGAGATGGACACAGCCAAAATCTCCATCAACAGAAGAGTGGCTAAAAAAACTGTGGTATATACATACGATGGAATATTATGCAGCTTTAAGACAGGATAAACTTATGAAGCATGTAATAACATGGATGGACCTAGAGAACATTATGCTGAGTGAGTCTAGCCAAAAACTAAAGGACAAATACTGTATGGTCCCACTGATGTGAACGGACATTCGAGAATAAATTTGGAATATGTCATTGGTAACAGAGTCCAGCAGAAGTTAGAAACAGGGTAAGATAATGGGCAATTGGAGCTGAAGGGATACAGACTGTGCAACAGGACTAGATACAAAAACTCAAAAATGGACAGCACAATAATACCTAATTGTAAAGTAATCATGTTAAAACACTGAATGAAGCTTCATCTGAGCTATAAAAAAAAAAAAGAAGAAAGAGCAAAAATTTGAGGACTTAACTGCTTACCTGGAGGAACTCGAGAAATCACAGCAAACTAACCCGAAAGAAAATAGAAGAAGAGAAATAACAAAGATTAAAGCAGAGATAAATGAATGTGGGAATAAAGGAACAATAGAAAGAATCAATAAATCCAAAATTTGTTTCTTTGTGAAAATCAATAAAATTGATTGACCACTAGCAAGGCTGACAAAGGAAAAAAGAGAGAAGATGCAAATAAACAAAATTAGAAATGAGGAGGGGGTTGTTACAAAAGACTCTGAAGAAATAAAATAAATCATATGATAATAATATGAACAACTATACACCAACAAACTAGACAACTTAGATGAAATGGTCAAATTCCTGAAACACACAAAATAAGCCACACTGACTCAGGAAAAAATAGAAAATCTCAGCAAAGCAATCACAAGTAAAGAGATTCAATCAGTCATCAAAAATCTTCCTACAAAAAGAAGCGCAGGTTCAGATGGCTTCACAGGGGAATTTATCAAACATTCCAAAAAGATCTGTCATGGTCAGATTCATGCGTCAACCAGGCCAGGTGGTGGTACCTGTTTGTCTGGTTGGGCAAGTACTGGCCTGTCTGTTGCTATGAGGTCATTTCATAGAATTAAACCATGATTACGTCAGCCACATCCACAGCTGATTCCATTTGTAATCAGCCAAGGGGATTGTCTTATTTAATTAGTGATGTTTAATCTAATCATGGAAGCCTTTTAGGAGTCTTCTAAGGAGACTTTTAAGAGACAGGCTCTCTACCTGCTTCAGCCAGTGAGCCTCTCCTATGGTGTTGATCCAGACCCTCCGTTGGAATCATCAGCTTCACAGCCTTCCCTGTGGATTTTGGACTCTACATCCCCATGGATATGTGAGACATTTTTATGAATTTTATATTTACGAATATTTTCTGCTGGTTCTGTTTCTCTAGAGAATCTTAACTAATACAACTTTGAACCAAGAGTGGTTCTTAAGAAACAGAACCTTAAAAATGTTTTTTTATGAATGGTTATCTACTGTGATTGGACTCAGAGGCACTAGGGGCTCTGATTCCCATAATCAGAATGACACTGCCAATCCATGGAGTGAGTTCGCAAAAGAAATAGTCAAAATATTACCATTCAATTCCACTTGTATGAATCCAGGCTCTGGGGGATAATGTTTTTGACACTTTTACAGAGTTTTATGGAAATCAGTGGTATAGAGATGTTGGCTGGTTGTTGTTCGATACACTATATACATTAATGAGTAAAAAGAATGGGCTTAAGTTCAAATAAGAAACTTAAGTGCCATCTGACAGATGTAAACGTGTTCTGAAGAAAAATCTTATTCCTGTAGCTGTAAACTTGAGATCTCTGATAATAAGACTCAAAATATTATTGTTAGAGTAACAACTCTACAACATAAACTGAAATCTCAATCTTGAAAGGTGTCTGCTGTTAAAATGACGTCATTAATTGGACAGGAGTGGGATGCTGAAAAATGGAATGGCGACATGTCAGTGGCGAGGTTAAAACCCTAGGTCATACTGACTCTTCTCTAGAAAGCCCTATAATAGTCTGCTCAAAGGACATAGCTGCTCCACCTCCAGCCTGTCTTGAGGAGTTTGCCACCCAACTTCCACCTGAAGCAATTAGGCCTAGAGTGATTAATCCTGCTTCATCAGATAAAACTGCCAATGAATGCCCTGAAGCAAATTGCTGGGAAGATACTTCTAGTTCTCCTGAATCTTCCTTAAAAGGCTTCCAGTGATTAGATTCAGCATCACTCTTTGCAGATAACATTCCCCTTGGCTGATTACAAATGGAATCAGCTGTGGATTCAGATGACATGATCATGATTTAATTCCATGAAATGCTCTCATAGCAACCGATCGGTCAGCACTTGCCCAAACAAGCAAACAGGTACCACCACTTGGCCAAGTTGACACATGAACCTGACCATGATAGGGGGCTTATGGAGGTCAGGTGATCGATGGAGTTTTAGCTCAGGTCCATCTCACAGTGGGTCCAGTGTGTCCCTGGACCAATTCTGTAGTTATTTCACCTGTTCCAGAATGCATCATTGAAATAAACATACTGAGCAACTGGCAGAATCCCCATGATGACTCTCTAACTCATGCAGTGAGGGTTATTACGGTGGGAGAAGCCAAGTGGAAGCCACTAGACCTGCCCCTACCTAACAAAATAGTAAATAAGAAGCAATAATGTATACCTGAAGGGATTACAGAGATTACTGCCACTTTTAAGGACTTGAAGGATGCAGAGATGGTGATTCCCACCACATCCCCATTCAACTCTCCTATTTGGCCTGTGCAGAAAACAGACAGGTCTTGGAGGATGACAGTGGATTGTTGTAAGCTCAACCAGATGGTACCTGCAATTGCAGATGCTGTTCCAGATGTGGTATCATTGCTCAAGCAAATCAATACATCCCCCGGTGCCTGGTATGCAGCTATTGATCTGGAAAATGCTTTTTCCTCAATAGCCGTTAGTAAGGACCACCAGAAACAGTTTGCTTTCAGCTGACAACATATTTTCACTGTATGTATATTTTGCTGTATATCACTACCTCAGGGGTATATAAACTCTCCAGCCCTATGTCATAGTCTTCTCTGCAGGTACCTTCATCATTTCTCCCTCCCACAAGACATCATGCTGGCCCATTATATGGATGATATCATGTTGATTGGGCCTAGTGAGCAAGAAGTAGCAACTACTCTAGACTTACTACTGGTAAGGCATTTGTGTGTCAGAGGATGGGAGGTAAATCCAACAAAAATATAGAGTACTTCCACCTTCACATGTCAGTATGGTTTATACCAGGAATGCAAGGATGGTTCAACACAAGAAAATCAATTCATCTAATATAGCATATTAACAAATTGAAAGGGAAAAAATCACATGATCATCTTGATTGATGCTGTAAAAAGCATTCATCAGAATTCAACATCCTTTTCTGTTAAAAACATTTCAAAGGGCAGGAATCAAAGATAAATTCCTCAATAAGATAAAGGACTGTGCTGGTTTGAAAGGATGTATGCACCCTAGAAAAGCCATGTTTTAATCCTAATCCCATTTTGTAAAGGTAGCTGTTTCTTCTAATCCCTATTCAGCATCGTATATTTGAAACTGTAATTAGGTTATCTCTCTAGATATGTGATTTAATAAAGAGTGGTTGTTAAGATGGATTAGGTGGCAGCATGTCTCCACCCATTTGGGTGGTGTGATAGTTAGGTTCAGGTGTCAACCTGGTCAGGTGAAGGTGCCTAGTTCTGTTACTATGGTCATGAGCCAATGGTATGTGAACCTCCTCTGTTGCTGATTACTACAGACGTAATCTGTAGCAGATGTACAATAATTCATGTGTAGTTGGCTAGGAGGCCTGCCTGCTGCAATGAATGATGTTTGATTTAATTGGCTGGTGCTTAAATGAGAGATCTTAACATAACACAGCCCAAGCAGCACAGCATACCTCATCTCAGCACTCTCAGCTCAGCTCTTGCCTTTGGAGATGCAGAAAGAAATCACCCCAGGGAAAGTTGTTGGAACCCAGAGGCCTGGAGAGAAGGACAGCAGAGATCACCCTGTGCCTTCCCACATAAGAAAGAACCTCAGCTGAAAGTTAGCTGCCTTTCCTCTGAAGAACTAGTGAAATAAATCCCCTTTAATTAAAAGCCAATCCATCTCTGGTGTGCTGCATTCCAGCAGCTAGCACTAGAACAAGTGGGTCTTGATTAGTTTCTGAAGTTCTGTAAAACAGGAAACATTTTGGAGAATGAGGGAGATTCTGAGAGAGCAGAGAATGATGCAGCCAAGAGGAGTAGAGTACACCAGCCAGCGCCCTTTGGAGATGAAGAGGGAAAATACCTCCTGGGGAGCTTCATGAAACAGGAAGCCAGGAGAGGAAGCTAGCAGATAGTGCTGTGTTCGCCATGTGCCCTTCCAACTGACAGAGAAGCTCTGACTGTGTTCACCATGTCCCTTTCCACTTAAAAGAGAAACCCTGAACTTCATTGGCCTTCTTGAACCAAGGTATCTTTTCTGGATGCTTTAGATTGGACATTTCTATAGACTTGCTTTAATTGGGACATTTTCTTGGCCTTAGAATGTTAAACTAGAAACTTATTAAATTCCCCTTTTAAAAAGCATTCCATTCCTGGTATATTTCATCCTGGCAGCTAGCAAACTAGAACAAGGGTATACATGATAAACTGATAGCCAGCATCATATTCAATGGAGAGAGACTGAAAGCTTTCCCCCTGAAATTGAGAATGAGACAAGGATAACCTCTGGCACCACTATTATTCAACGTTGTATTAGAAGTTCTAGCTAGAACAATAAACCAGGTAAAAAGAAATAGAAGGCATCCAAATTGGAAAGGAAGAAGTAAAATTTTCATTATTTGCTGATGGTATGATACTATACTTGGAAAATGCTGAGAAATCTACAACAAAGTTACTTGAGCTAATAAAAAATTCAGCAAGGTGGCAGGATTAATAATTAATGTGCAAATATCAGTAATATTTCTATACACAAACAATGATCTTAACTGAGGAGTCAGTTGAGGAAAAAAATCCATTCAAAATAGCAACTAAAAGAATCAAGTACCTAGGAATGAACTTAACTAAGGATGTAAAGGACTTGTACACAGAAAATTACATAACATTGCTAAAAGAAATCAAAGAAGATTAATTAATTGGAAAGACATTTCTTGCTCATGGATGGGAAGGTTAAATATAGTTAAGATGTCAATTCTACCCAAATTGATGTGTAGATTCAGCACAGTACCAATGAAAATTCCCAAAACCTGATATTTCTCTCAACTAGATGCCCACCAGAGAAGACACAGAAATGAGAGACCATTTGTTTTTGCCAAGTGTCACAAGGGTTTCTACCAGACATTAGATCTACATGTGTACCAGAAGATTCACACAGCAGAGAAGCCCTTTAGGTGCAGCACGTGTGAAAAGGCCTTTAGCCACAAAACCAACCTGCAGGCTCATTAGAGCTCTAAGTGTGCTCCCTCTGCCAGAGAAGCTACCACCAGCCCTCTACCTTCCACTGCCACCTGCAGACCCACCAGAGAAATAACCTCAAAGGTGACATACCCTGCCAGGAGCTGCCGCAGCTGCTGTCCCCACCCAAGATATATTGTATAATTATCTGGTATACCTAATAGTTCCTGTAAAATGATAATTATGTTAATTGAGTCACAGCTACAGATGTGTTGCTTGGGCAGAATTATTAGGTGCTCCACCCTCCTTTATTATGTGATAACCATATTCAAAGATTAAATTTTCCTGAGGAAGACTTCAAATAGAAAAAGAAACAAAATGAAAAAAAATTCCAAAAACCTACTTTGAAGATTTGGAAAAGCTAGTTACCAAATTCACCTGGAAGGGAAAAAGACCCTGTAAAGCTAAAAGTATCCTAAAGAAGAAGAACATAGTGGGAAGATTAACATTTCCTGATTTTACAATTAATAAAGCCACAATGGTGAAAACAGGATGGTAGTGGCACAAAGATATTGACCAATGAAATTAAATTGAGAGTGCAGGAAAAGAACACCAAATCTATGGTAAACTGATCTTCAACAAGGCCACCAAATCCACTGAACTGGGACAAAATGTTCTTTTCAATAAATGGGTAGGGATAACTGGGTATCAATAACCAGAAGAATGAAAGAGGACTTTTATCTTATAGCCTATACAAAAATTAAGTTAAAGTGGATCAAATGCCTAAATATAGAAACCAGTACCATAGAAGAAAATATAGGGAGACATCTTCAAAACCTAGTAATAGGAGGTAGCTTCCTGAAATTTACACCCAAAGCACAAACAACAAAATAGAAAAATAGATAAATGGGAATTGTTCAAAATCAAATATTTTTGCACCTTTAAAGTCTTTCTCAAAAAGGTGAAGAAGCCACCAACTCAATGGTAGAAAATGTTTTGTATGAATCTTGTACAAAGATTATATAATTTGGGGATACAGGGGGGAAACCGCTATTGCATGCAATGGGGTATGTTTAAGAGACAAACATCAAGACTACCGCAGCAACATCAGGGGTAAATAATGGTGGGGAGTGGGAGGGGATGGGCCAAGAAGAAAGGGGAGGTTTGGATTTTCTATATTGTGACAGTGTTTTTATTGATTATCTTTCTTTTAAGGAAAATGAAATTATCTAAAATTGGGAGTGTTGATGGTCTGTTGACATTGAACATTATACCTGATGTCCAAAGAATGGAGATTGCTAAAGGATGCCATGACTCTTCAGTCAGTAGAATGGCAAATACATATGATCATATATCATGCTGCTACCAAACAAACAAAGTTGTGAGGCATGCAACATTGTGAATGAACCTGTGGGAAATTTGGTGAGGCAAAAATAAGCCATAAACAAAAGAGCAAATATTGTTCGGTCTCATTCAGAAAATACTTAAAAGAAAACAGGGGCCTAGATTGTAAGATCTTATAGCAGTCACATTTAGTCCAGAGTGGTAATTGTTACTTATAGATTTTGAAAGGCTGTTTTATATATGTTAAAACTGGTATTTAGAGGTAAGAATGAAACTGAACAGGTTGGGATTAAGGTAATTCAGAATATTGGGGTAAGGGAAACATTTTCTATATTTTAGAACTTCATCTACTCTTTGAAGCAAAAGGACAAAAGGTTTACTTTGTCTGGAACCTAAATTTTCTGTAGCACCTAATCTAATTCAATCTGTCTGGATACATCATTTGAACAATCCAAACACAAGGAGCCCATAATAAGAATGAGGGCCCTTAATGTGGTATAGCTTAATGTAATGCCTTGCTATAATCACAGTATATTAAGCAGATAAGTGAGAAAGTATTGGCAAAGTTCCTTGGGGGATGGGAGAAAAAATGTGAAATTATTCAACTTTACCACCAGGGAAACCCTGGGGACACCAAAATCAATAGGCCAAGCACTTGATCTTGAGGCTTGCTCTTCTGAAGCTTATGTATTATGCTGGTTTGAAAGGATGCATGCTCCCAGGAAAAGCCATGTTTTAATCAAAATCCCATTTCATAAAGGTAGAATAATCCCTATTCAATACTGTATGTTTGAAACTGTAACGAGATCATCTCCCTGGATGATGTGATTTAGTCAAGAGTAGTTGTTAAACTGGATTAGGTATTTATGATATGTCTCCACCCATATGGATGGGTCTTGATTGGTTTATTGGAGTCCTATAAAAGAGGAAACATTTTGGAGAATAAGAGATTTGGAGGGAGCAGAGAAGGCTGTAGCACCACAAGGAAGAGTCCACCAGCTAGCGACCTTTGGAGATGAAGAAGGAAAACACCTCCCAGGAAGCTTCATGAACCTGGAATCCAGGAGAGAAGAAGCTAGAAGATGATGCTGTGTTCACCACGTGTCCTTCCAGATGAGAGAGGAACCCTGGCTGTGTTCACTATGTGCCTCTCCAAATGAGAGAGAAACTCTGACTGTGCTAGCCATGTGCCCTTCCACTTGAGAGAGAAACCCTGAACTTCATCAGCCTTCTGAGCCAAAGTATCTTTCCCTGGATGCCTGTGATTGGACATTTCTATAGACTTGTTTAATGGGGACATTCTTTTGGCCTTAGAACTGTAAACTAGCAACTCATTAAATTCCCCCTTTTAAAAGCTATTCTGTTTCTGGTATATTGCATTCTGACAGCTAGAAAACTAGAACATGTATGTAGTGGAGAAGCTTAGCCTATCTATATTTGTGCCTAAGAGTTACTTCTGGAGGACCTCTTTTGTTGCTCAGATGCAGCCTCTCTCTCTCAACCCAACTCTGCAAGTGAAATTATGGCCCTCCCCCCTACATGGGACATGACATCCATGGATGAAAGTCTCCCTAGTGGCATGGGAGATGAAGCCCATAGATAAGCATGGCCCTGGCACCATGGTATTGACAATGCCATCCTGTCCAAAAGTGGGAAATAAGTATAAGAAATAAAGTATCAGTGGCTGAGAGAGTGCAAATATTCAAGAGGCTAATCTGAAGGTCACTCTTGTGCAAGCTTCAGTTAGTGCTACCTACCATAGCTTGCCAAACCCCAACAAAAGTCATTCCCACTGACCTAAAGAACACCTAGGGCATTATATAATATTCCACAAAGGTTCCATGCAGTAGGATAACTTTCCAGAAACCTACAACTTCCAGAAGGGACCCTGAACCAGATAAGTCCTGATACCTAGAGGAACCAGCCTCTCCAGAACACCAACTATTTCCATTCCTCTCTCTGATATGATCAACAGCCCCTTCCAACCTGAAAAAGTTAGAATGGGCATAGGCCAAATACTCCGAAAGACTGTAGAAAGATCAAAAGTGATGGTCGAGTTATACATAGAAGGGGGGTTAACAAACAAGAATGATTGCTGGATCATTATAATATTTATTTTATTCTCTAATATCTTCGAGCAGCTAGAAGTAAAAACTTCAAATCATGGAAACATAACCTATTCCAAACTCTTAAATCTGTTCTACAACTAATTGCTGCGATGTGCTTTGAAATTAATTGCTTTTTTGTATATATGCTATTTTTCACAAGAAAGAAAAAAGTTTATTGTGATGGCAAATGCAAAATTATTTGATGATATTATGAACCACTGATTGTACACTTTGGATAATAACATGGTATGTGAATATATAATATATCAATAAAAATAATAATAAAAACAAAAAAGTTAAAAGAAAATTGAATGAAAAACATGAGCCTTATATAAAACACCACAGGATTCTTGAAAAGCCCCCTTGAATAGGCAGAATTGCCTTAGAAGAAGCCACTTATTGATATATTCAAGTTTTCTTTTCTCCCAGACCTTTGCACCTGCTGTTCTCCAGAGCTGGAGAGTTCATCTGGCTTGAATGACAGCCTCTCTGAAGTGTTTCCCCTTACCCAAAGCAGAGTGGCAAGTGCTCTGTGTCATGCCCCCTCCACACTAGATTGTTAATGACCATGAATGAAGACCCATGTCAATCTCTAATCAATCTCTATCCAATCCTCCCCTTAGGCACGTATGAAACACCTTTATTTGTCAAATAAATGAACTGTTTCCTTTAGCTCAGTTACAGGCTTACAAGGTGTGCCAGTTTGCAAGGATTCATGTACCCTAGAAAAGCCATGTTTTAATCCTAATCAACCTTGTGAGAGTCACAGTTTCTTCTAATCCCTATTCAGTATTATAGGTTGGAAACTTGATTAGATTATCTCCATGGGGATGTGACTCAATCAATATGGGTATTAAACTTGATTAGACAGAGACCTGTCTCCACTAAATGGGTCTTAATTAGTTTACTGGAATCCTTTAAAATAGGAAGCATTTTGGAGAATGCTTCAGAGTGACTGAGCCACAAGAAGCAGAGAGTACATCAGCTAGCAACCTTTGGAGAGGAAGAAGGAGACAGCTCCCAGGGGAGCTTCGTGAGACAAGAAGCCTGGAGAGAAACCTAGCAGATGCTGCCGTATTCACCATGTGCCCTTCCAGTTGAGAGAGCAACCCTGAACATCATTGGCTTTCTTGAACCAAGGTATCTTTTTCTGGATAGCTTAGATTGGACATTTCTATAGACTTGTGTTAATTGGAACATTTACTTTGTCTTAGAGCTGTAAACTCCCAATTTATTAAATCCCCTTTTTAAAAGCCATTCCATTTCTGGTATATTGCATTCTGTCAGCTAGCAAACTAGAACACAAGGGAACAGGATAAAAGGAGCAGGTAGGCTGGGAGGGCAGGTGGGCTGGGAAGAATATATTGTTCTTAGAGTGGCTGCTACTTAGCTCCTTTCAGTTGGTGTCATGCAAAAAATAAGTCTACTGTTGCCAGATCTTCAGATCATTCAAAAGATGTTAGAATTCTGAATTTTCATGTAAATCTCCTGATTTTTAAAAATGCTGGCACCTAATTCAAAAATTTTAAACCACACTGCATAGACCAGAGAAAACAGGTCCATAGATGGAGTTATTTTTTTTTGACCCTGTGTTGGCCTCTCCCAGAGCCAATTCTAAAGAAGCTCAGTAAACACACTGGCAGTCTTGTTTCATTTAAAGTTCTACTGGTTAAGTAACATATAACTTGCAAATAATTGTGCAGCATTAGCTATTATCAACTTCAGCAGTGGTACCTACAGTAAATAAAATCTGATCACTTATTTAACTGCACGAAATCCTGGAAAGTGTTCACTCATTTGAACCTAGGATGGGATCTAGATTTCTCAGGTACAGCTAAAGAGGCCCTCAAAAGCCCAAGAAGTTTTTTAAGGGACATTTGCTATTAGTAGGTTTTTAAAAACATTATTTATTGTGAAATATATATATACAAAAAAGCAACACATTTCTAAGTGTGTTGTAATGATTAGTTATAGAACAGATTTCAGAGTTTGGATGGCTTACACCTTCATAATTTTACATTTTTCCTTCTTATTACTCCAAGACAATGGAGACTGAAAGAATACCAATCTATCTATAAGAATATCATATACCGGTATAATGATTCTGCAGTCATGCTCATTTATTAAGTCCTATCTTTTCTGTTATGACTCATCTTTCTTCTTCGATCCTTCTCCCATCCTTCAAGGAAAACATGTCAGAATTTCTATAAGAATGTTTCAAATGTTTAATATTTGAATAAATATTTCTTTCAAATAAGTCTATGGAGCTTTGAGAAAATGATGTATTGTTTATTAGAGCATTAGAAATTATATATATTCATAGATATATATGATAATTATTCTTGAAACCAGTGCGTTTACTCTATGAAACATTTGAAAGAATGTGTATAAATTTGTAGTATATATGTATAGATAAAATATTATTTTAGCATTTATAAATTCAGTTCAGGTGATATTACTGTGCTTTATAGCATTACAGTTATATAATTTGTACATTTTAATACAATGCTGGATAAAATAAAATATGCACATAAAACTATGATCCTGGGAAAAAATCTGTCTCAGAGCCTATGCCCAAGCATTCATTTCCCATCAATCTAACTATTAATGTGTAAATAACAGAAACTCTCAATCATGCACTGTGTTGCTTGGGGAAAGCCTATTTATATTTAACCATGGTAGTTTCTCTATTTGGGCTTTCTGTGTTTTGTGTGGTCTTTGTTTTCCTCTATGATTATTTAGAATACTTATGACCTCTTTGAGCACATTAAGAATCTTTGGTTTCTTTTTCTAGAATTTTTTGAAATAGGTTTTGATTTCTCCACATGAAATAGGTTTTGTAATAGTTCATTTGAGCCATCAAGTTGGCCAGATAATGTTGCCCACTTGTTCTGTTGCTGTGGAAATAAATCATTAGCATAATTGAATTTCATTTATGTCTGATTACATCTGCAGTTGTCTAGGTTAAGGGGAATTCCTACTGATATGAGTGATGTTTAATTTAATTAGCTGGAGGCTTAAAAGGAGAAGTCAGAAGAGAGAGAAGTAACTCAGGACAGTTCATCAAATCCAAGCTCAGTGCTCATAGCCAAAATAGACCCATATATTTGTAGATGCAGAGAGGAAATGTCACAGGGAAAGTTGTTTGAATCCAGAAGCTGGGAGAGAAGGTCAGCAGACTTCACCACGTGATTGAGGAACTAGATGAAAGACAGCTGCCTTTCCTTCCTGTAAATTTGCAGGTAAATAAATCCTCTTTATAAAACCAATCCATTTCTATTATATTGCATTCTGGCAGCTATAGCAAACTAAAGCAGGTTTTACTAATGGTGCATATCACCATTATGCTTCATGACATCGACAATAGAGATGCGTGCTCCACTACATAGTATCAGGAAATTTCTCCATGTTTCCTCCTGTTCGTTTTCAAATCTTTTCTCCATCACTGCTGTAATAAGGTGGTTTAGTTTATCAGTTTGGAATCATGAATCTCTTGAATAAAGAACATCCCCTAAAATGTTGCTTATGCAAAACAGGCTTCACTCTTCTGCCCCACTAAAGAACTGCAGAGTTGAAATGCCTGCTCCAAACATCACTAGGCATCCAGGCTTCTATAGCTTTTTTTTCAGTATCTTGAATGAGAGGCTCAGATTCCCCACATAAGGGAATGAGCACTGCAGCTCCGGTCATTACATCCATGGCCCAGACATTTGGAAAGATGGAAGGCAGAGTGTCAGTGTGAACTGTGTCCTACCAGTAAAGCTCTTTGTGAGAATTTTTCCAGAAATCAGCTCCAAAATATAAGTTGAGTTAAATGGCTGCCTCCACCCACAACCCCTCCTACTAGGAAGACCTGGAAGCATTTTTTTTATTTAACACAACTCTTAGGAATCCAAGTAGCAGTGCCAGTCCCTACATATTTTATCAGTTCTTACTTTCATTAATATTGCATATAAAGGAACACGGTTTTGTAAAAATGAAATGTTCTTAAATTCTATATTTTGATACTTACACTTAAGTGTTTGAACAACACCCTCTTATTTAAAATCTTCTCCAGTTCTGACTTTTCTATTGGTGCCTTTGCAAATTTCTAATTACTAATATTTATTTTCTTTTTCTGCTGGGTGGTACTAAGGCCCACCATCTACATGTCATCAGCATATTCAGGGTTCATATGATTGATATACATTATAGGAGGCACCCACAGTTTGAGCTCAGCCTGTTCAGATACAGCCTGGATTCCCTGGACAACTAAATTATTGAATAATGTCATTTGAAGGGCAGATGAGAAAGTGCAAGGGAATTGAGTTGTTTTTCAGACTCTCCAGACCATACCTCAGGCCCACGGGCGTGGTTTAGCCCCCTTAAGTGAGAATTCAGTTCCGTGTTGGCTAAGAAACACCGATGGCAGCTCTTAAGAGCAGTGCCCAGCAACGAGCCCGGCTCTTTGAGCTGGTAAAGCTGGGCGCCCCTGGGAGCCTCAGACCTCTTCACCAGCAGCAGAGACCCTGCTGGGGTGCCCCTGCTGGCGCCGTGTCTGAGGAAGGACCCCACGATCGCCTGGTTTCGGGGTGAAGGGAGTGCAGAGCCAATCTGACAACCGGCTGCTGAGAGAAAAATCAGCAAAGCCCGAGGCGCAGGAGACCAGCGCGCACTGCCTCTCCTCCCGCGTCCTCCTAGGGCTCGAGCCTGCCTCATGGCTCCTGACTCTTTACACTACGCTTCACCTCCCAGAATCACAGGAAGTAGCACCCTTCGCCCTTTTCCCTGACAGGAGCCCAAGACCCTCTTATTCTCTCTACCCCCACCCCATGCGGCCCCGCCCACCTAGCATGGCCCTGCCCAACTCACGTCTCTGTGCCCTGCGGAACACCCCATCGCAGCTGCGTTTCCGGAGGAGGGAATTCGGCGCCGGACCCTACGCATTTCCGGCGGCGACTACGCGCATGGCGGTGATCGCTGTGGAGAGGCCACGGGAGTGACGGGGCTGCAGTTTGTCTGCGGCCTCCGATGACCTCCCCGCTGCTCCCCTTTCTCCAGTCCCCTGTCTGCACGGCTCAGGAGACGTCGGCGGTCCCAGCCCTAGGCGACTGCGTGCCCCACGGTTCCCGGCTCCCTGGCCCGGTTCCCAGTGACCGGAGTCCTTCCTCTGTAACCTCCCATCCAGCCCGTCTCTGCTCGGGGCACCCCACCTTTAAGGACACTGACTCCGGGGTGCACCTGTAGGCGGCGACGGAGGCGCGGCCTCGAAGAAGAGGAAGAAAAAACGCCGAAACGGCGCCTCTGTGGCCGACGGCGGCGAGAAGCCCTCAGAAAAGCACGTCCCAGAGGAGCCCCCACTAAGCACTGAGGCCCAGGCAAGAGCCGGTCCCAGGCGAGAAGGATGGAATCCCCGGGTGCATCCTGGTGTCGAGGCCTTGTGGCCTGTTGTCTACGGACTTAGGGTAGGGAAGTGGTGGATGGCTGGGGTTTTGGGGTTCCTTTCAGGATGGAACCAAGGCCTGAGCTCTGGGATCCTAGTACCCTTTCCCAGCCACCGCTCTCCATCCCCCGACTCCCAAAACCATCACAGGCTGAGCACCTGGCCCAGGAACTGGCCTGGTGTATGGAGCAGCTGGAACTCGGTCTCAGGATCCAGAGACCCTGTCTAAAACAGAGTGAGGAGCCCTCCTGTTGATTTGGGGGGAAGCGGGCAGGGACAGCGGTATTGCCTACGGTGCTGCCTGGGGATGGAATTGGTGCCTTTCTGGTGGGGTGATGGGAGATGAGAAGAGAGGAAGTCACTGGTGTTTTTTACCCACAGAAGAGCAGGCTACTGGGGCAATCCAGACACTGTGCAGTGAAAGAACCCCCCTGCCTCAGAAGAGGCAGCTCATGCACTCCTTGTTTGGAGACTACAGGGCTCAGATGGAAGCAGAACGGAGGGAGGCCCTGCGTGCTCTCAGGGCCGATAAGGGGCTGGGAAATGATTGATTCAGGATGGCCTAGTTCACAAGTGTGGAGGGGAAGACGTGGTGAAACGGAAGAAGCTCAGAGCACAGGGTTGGTGCAGGGAAGGAAGTGGGCTTAGGGAAACCCAGGGGAAAAGGGAGATAGAAAAGCCTGGACCACTCAGGAACACAGAACTAGGGCTTGGACTAGGGCAAAGGTCCTGGGGGGTGAGGAAACAGCCAAATCCTGCTCCTAAGGAGGGGAAAGTCTTACCTATTTTTACCTTGGCTTTCTCTGCTGACCATTTAGTTCAATGACACAGCTACACACCCTGAGTTCAGTTTCTGGGTCTTCTGCTTAGTAGCTCTCACACCTTTGGCAAGTTATTTAATCTCTTTGTACCTTAGTTGCTTGACTCTAAAGTTGGGAGTAAGTGATAATACCTAGCTCATGATTTCCAGAAATCAGTCAGTTGATTTATATGAAGTTTTCCAAGGGTATTAAAATCTTATGGGAATTATAAGAACAGAGTTAGTGTTAGCTGTTATTTTTCAGTTCTAACTCTTTTTCCTTCCCTCTAGAGCAGCCCTCTTGGCACAGGTAAAGCCTGTAGATGAGGCCACCAGAAAGAAGAGCCAAAGGGTGTGCAGGCCCCACTGAGTGGGGGCAGCCAAGGCCTTCCTGGATACTTCTGATGAAGAGTTTAGGTTCAATTTCTTTTACCTCATACCCCTCATCCTGGAACAAAGCCTCTCCTTAGAGCGGTATGGGAGCTTGTTGTAGTACAGAACCCTTCCAGGAATGTTCTGTTGGTTTGATGTGGGCTTGTTCCATTCTTAGCTGGTTGGGGAATCTGATGTTATGGTTGTTGGGGAGAAGTAAGACCAGGATATTGGTGTCACTGATAGACAAGCACAGATGTCACTTCTAGGTTTTCTTATATCCATCCTCCCAGAAGACAGAAGTGCATTTAGAAAAACTTCTACAATTAAATGAAGTGTTTAGTATGTTATTAAAATAATATTCTACTTAGTATTTGATTAGATTAACTAGGCATCAATAACATAATTGAACACTGGTGTTTACTTTTGAAAGGATGTCCTGTCAATGGATTGCTTTATGTCATCATGCCACATCATTGTAATAAATCTCTATTTTTTTTATTGAAAAAAGGTTAATGAGTAAAGAGTACTAACCATTTGTGTCAGAGAGATACAGACAGGGCATCTGACACTGCTGGGTCTAGGCTCACAGTCCTGGAAAGTGTGTCTTTTGTTTCTTTTCCTGACTGAGCATCACCCTCAGTGGCTTTGTTATTATGAACAAAGAGCTTCTCACCCCTAGTAGTTCCAATCAAAAACAGGTTAGGTGTCAGTGGGCCATCTCTGTGAAGGTAGGTGATTCCAGGGCTCAGTTCAGGCCCTGCACATTTTTGAATAAAGGCTCTCAAGGTGACTTAGTCCTTGAGTTTGATGTCATCTTCACTGATGGCTTCCAAGCTTATATTCAGGACCAAATTGATATGTGGACCCCAGGTGCATCCTCAGTTGCTCTTTCTCCCACTCCATATGTCTAATAGTTCAACTACTTATGTCAGCTCTGTCTTCAAAATAAACCTCAAATCTGCAAAGTTTTTTCTGTATTGTTAGGCATTTGAGATCTGGCTACATCTCTCACCCTGACTACTGCTTTTACCTCCTGGCAGTAGTCTTCCTTACATCCACTCTGGCCTCCTGCTGGTTCACTGCAACTGCAGTGGTTATGTAAGTCAGATCATCTTCCTCCTGATCCAGTGACCTCAGTGTACCTAAACTCCAGCATGAAGTCTGGCCCCCTGGTACAGACCTTACTTAGACCCTGAAGGTTTGGCTCCTGACTGCCTCTCTTTTCCAACCTCATTAGCTTCTCTTCTATGCATGAAGTAACCAAGCTTAATTCTGCCTCAAGTTTTACTCAGTCTTTTACCTGGGTTTTTCTTCCACCGTGACTGGCTTCTAGAAATTGGAACGGTTTCCACCAAGGAACTAACTCTACCATTCACAGATAAGACCAGTTGTGAAGGTTAGGGATTAGTGGTTAGGAGTTAGGGTTTAGGGTTTAGGGTTAAGGTTAGGGCCTGAGATGAAGTCCCCTGGCCACACAAACCTGTTGTGGGGACCAGGCACAGCACCTGCCATCTGAGTGTAGACTGCAGTTTTCTGTGAGCCAGTGGAGCAATCATGTCCTTCAGCCAAAACGGGTCACTGCAGCCCCTGTTAGAGCACAGCCTAGACCTCAGCCCTGGCCTGTTCACCCAGCTGCTAAGAGTAGCCCTAGTTGAACCTCTATGCCTAGTAATCTGCTGCCAAACTCTGCCCTGTGCTCACTGCACCTGAATGCTTGGGCATGGATGAAGAGGAGATGATGAAGCAACTGGCCTCAGGAACAGGCTCTGGACCACCAGGGACCCCTCATTGGCTGTTGGGGCTGACCCATCTGGGAACCAACCCCTGTGTTTGCAGCCCACCTGGAAGCTCCATGTGGTTCTGCTCTCTCCATCATGTCCTGCCCCTAAATTGTGCCTCCCTTGGGGGACCTGTGGCAGGTTGACCACACCTCACCAGAACTGCTGCTTGCTTCTGTTGTTGCTCATTCAGGGACTACAGGGTGTAGGCCTGCAAAGACTGGGGGCTTCCAGCAGCAAACACAGGCTTTTCAGTGATTATGTGGGTACTTTAATTAAAGTTGCCTACCATTATGTCAGCTAGAACATCCGTTTTTATTGATTCTAAGTGCACTGTTTGTTTTCTTAAAAAAAATTTTTTTAAAAATCTGGAACTGCACAACATGAAAAGTGAGTGCTGAGTTAAACTGGACTATAGTTATTAAAATAATTCATGCTTTCATCAGTTGTAACATCCCTCAAGGGCACGTTGCCAATACTTTTTAATTACCTGCTTAAGATATTTTGGGATGTATCCAGGCATTACATTAGGCTATACAGGATTGAAGACCATCATCCTTATTCGGGGCTCTCTGTGTTTGGATTGTATAAATGATCTATCCAGACAGGTTGAGTTAGATTTTATGTGCTATAGAAGATTTAGGTTCTGGACAACATAAATCTTTCTTTCTTTGGTCTTAAGGAATAGATGAAGTTCTAAAAAATAGGCACTGTCTTCCTTACCCGTGTATCCTGAATTACCTTAATCCTTACCTGATCGGCTTCATTCTTAGCTCTAAATACCAGTTTATACATATATAGAACAGCCTCTCAAAATCCAGAAATAATAATTACCAATCTGGGCTAAACGTGACTGTGGTAAGAGCCTACAAACTAGGCCCCTGTTTTCTTGTAGGTATTTTCTAAATGAATCTATACAATAATTGCTCTTTTATTTCTGGCTTGTTTTGCCTCATTAAATGTCCCACAGGTTCATTCACAATGTAGCATGCCTCACGACTTCATTCCTTTTTGTAGCAGCACAATACTTCATCATATGTATACACCATCATTTGCCAATCTACTCGGTCAGTGCATCCTTCAGCCACCTGCATTCATTTGGCATCCTGTATAATGTCTAAAGTCAACAGTCCATCAATACGCTCAATTTTAGATAATTTTATTGTGCCCCAAAGAAAGGTAACCAGTTGTGCCGGTTTGAAAGGATGTGTGTACCCTAGAAAAGCCATGTTTTAATCCTAATCCCATTTTGTAAAGGCAGCCACTTCTAATCCCTATTCAGTACTGTATATTTGAAACTGTAATTAGATCAGCTCTCTGGAGATGTGACTCGAGTGGTTGTTAAACTGGATTAGGTGGAGACGTGTCTCTACCCTCAGGTGGGTCTTGTTTAATTTACTGGAATCCTATAAAAGAGGAAATATTTTGGAGAATGTGAGAGATTCAGAGAGAACAGAATGATGCAGCCATGAGAAGCAGAGTCCAGCAGCCAGCGATTTTAGGAGAAGAAAAAGGAAAATGTCTCCAGGGAGCTGGAGAGGAAGCTGGCAGATGACACTGGTTTGCCATGTGCATTTCAGCACTCTAGCATTCTAATAGCTAATAAACTAGAACAACAAGAAACACACCCTCACCAAACAGAAAATCTAACCCTCTCCTTATCTCTTGTCCCTTCCCCCATCATTTACCCCGGTGTTGCTGTGGTATTATTGATGCTTTCCTGTTAGGCAGCCCATAGCAGCAATATCAGTTGTTCCCCAAACCCAAATTTATACATTCTTTTTACAAGACTCATGCTTTTGCAGTAGTTCATGCAAGAAATTGTTTATATTGTAGTGTTAATCAGTGGGACACATAAGTCTATACAATCCCTTTCAATCATGTTCATCTTCAATATGGTAATATTACTTCTAGACCCACTAAACAACCACCTTCACTTCTATCTATTCCCTTACATTGCAGTTCAACCTCACTAGCTAATGGTTCGCCCACCTCTAGAGTCTGTGTATCTTTAAGTCCCCTATATTCTATATTATAAGCCTCTGATTTTACCTTTACCATAGCCATAAAAGTGAAATCATACAGTATCTGTTCTTTTGTACCTGGCTTATTTCACTCAGTATTATGTCTTCAAGGCTTATCCATCTTGTCATGTACTTCAGGATGTCATTTTGTCTTGCTGATGCATAATATTCCATTGTATGTCCATACCACGTTTTGTTAATCCGTTCATCTGTTGATGGGCACTTCAATTGTTTCCATCTTTTGGCAATTGTGAATAATGCTACTATGAACATTGGTGTGCAAATGTCTGTTTGTGTCACTGCTTTCAGCTCTTCTAGGTATATACCAAGCATAGGTATATATCTTCTAGGTATATGACCAAGGGTCATAGGGCAACTTGATATTTAGTTTTCTAAGGAACCACCAAACTGTCTTCCATAGCAGCTATACCATTTTGTATTCCCACAAATACTGCATAAATGTTCCAGTTTCTCCACATCCTCTCCAACATTTCTAGTTTTCTGCTTGTTTAATAGCAGACATTTTTATAGGTGTGAGGTGGTATCTCATTGTAGTCTTGATCTGCATTTCCCTAATAGCCAATGAAAATGAGCATCTCTTCATGTGCTTTTGAGCCATCTGTATTTGCTTTTCAGAAAAAAATGTCTATTCATATCTTTAGCACATTTTATAATTGGGTTCTTTTGTTGTTGAGTTGTATACAGGATATCAAACCTTTATCTGATGTGTGATTTCCAAATATTTTCTCCCTTTGATTTGGCTGCCTCTTCACCTTTTAAACAGTGTTTGGAGGCACAAAACCATTTGCTCTTGAATTCCCATTTATCTATTTTATCTTTTGTTGCTTGTGCTTTGTGCATAAAGTTTAGGAAGCTACCTCCTATTTATAGGTCTTGAAAATGTTTCCCTACATTTTCTTCTAGAAACTTTATGGTAGTATGTTACAATTCATCAATAAAAGTATTTTTTAAAAGTCTACATAAGTAAGTAGTTAAAAACAAGTCTGTTTAAAGAAATTATATGTTTGAATTTTTACGATTTTTAAGATGACTGATTTCACGTGTAGCTTAAGATGGAGATTATATTAGTGCTGTCAAGATCAAATTAATGCAAATAAAGTACTTAACTTCTTTCAAAACTTTGTGAGTCATGTGGTGTCTGAGGCCACTGAAATAGCTTCTGCCTGAATTCAGTTTTCTTGACCCTTCCAGAACTTGATCCTGCTCACTGGTATCTGACCACACCTTTTCGGTGTGTTTAAGATTACATTTCCTCACAGTCCCATGTGCTGTGGCTGCCCCGGGGTTGTGCCTTTCCCCTTGGCTTCTTTCTTGGTTGATGGCAGCAGTTCTACTCAAGGCTCCTGGAGAGCAAGGGCTCCAATGGACGGCTCCATGAAACTGCACTGACATATTCATGGGAGCAGCTGCGTCGGAGCAAAGTAAGGCTTCTCTACAGGTTAGGGTTTGGGTTAGGGTTCGGGTTCAGGCTAGGGATAGGGTTTAGGGTTAGGGTTTGGATTTGGATTAGGGTTCAGGATCGGGTTAGAGTTCGGTTTGGGTTCAGGTTCAGGATCAGGTTCGGGTTAGGGTTCAGGTTAGGGTTCGGGTTACAGCTAGGATTAGGGTTAGGGTTCGGATTTGGGTTAGGGTTCAGGTTCGAGTTCAGGTTCGGGCTAGGGATAGGGTTAGTGTTAAGGTTAGGATTTGGGTTAGGGTTAGGATTAGGTTAGGATTAAGGTTAGGGTTAGTGTTAGGATTTAGATTAGGATGAGGGTTTGAGTTGAATTTAGGTTTGGAGTTGATATTGGGACTGGATTTGGAGGTTGGGATTTCTGTTGGTATTAGTTTTTTGGGGTTTCAATTTGTTTTTGTGTTTCTGTTTTCTTTAATGTCATGTTTAAGTTGAATTTAGGGTAAGGGTTCCCTGAAATATTGTTCTTTTTGTATAAAACCTTATGCAAGTTAATGGTACCAAGTTTTCAAAACATGTTTAGGTAATGGTTCTCATAGCTGTAGTTGAGGGCTCTGCATAAATGCTGTTCTCACCAAAAAAAATTGCTTGGAAGTTGATGGAGTTCATAAGTCAATGAACTCTCAAAACACATTAACAAACTGTTCTCATATTTTATTAGAAAACATTACTTTGCAATGCTGTTTTCCATTAAAATTGCATGGAAATGTCTGGATATATTATCATTACTCGGTTTTTTAATCAGATTATGTTAATGTTAGGGTTAGGATCAGGGTTAGATTTAGGGTTGAGGTAGTGATAGCGTTAGTGTTAGGTTGTGGGTTAGGGTTAAGTTTAGGCTAAGTTTAGGATTTGGATTATGGTTAGGGTGGGATTCAGATTGGTGTGAAGCTTAGGGTTTGTTTAGTTTTGCTGTTGGTTTTGAGGTTATTGTAGGTTTAGGGTTAGTGTTAGTGTTAGGTTTAGGTTAGGTTTAGGTTAAGGTTAGTGTTCTCTTAAGAAAGTACTTTCAGTTCAAAAAGTTCATGGAACTGAATGGATCCATTAAATCTCTTAGGCTTCAAAACAGTATTTTGCATAGCAATTGTTGAGTTTTCTGTGAAAATGGCATTTTTCAAGCAAAGCATTCATCAAAATGAATGGAGCCAGTATGTCGCTCAGCTCTCAAAACACATTTTGTATACTTGCTTCACATAGTACCAGGAGTGATTTTCTTGACAATCCAGTTTTACACTATAAAAATGCATGGGAATGAATCAAGGAAGTATGTTACTCAGTTTTGGAATCAGATTATGTCAGGTTAAGTGTGAGGGTTTGGGTTTAGATTGGTTTAGGGTTAGTGTTAGGGTTAGGTTTGGGTTATGGTTAGTGTTGGTGTTGTGGTAGGGTTTGGGATTATCATATATTGGGGTGTGTTCTGGAAATTGTTGTTTCACTCAGAAAACTGAATGGAGGTGAATGGAGGCAGTATTTAAGAATGTTTCCAGAACTTACTTACCAGTTTTCAAGAGCACAAGAAGAATTTTCTGTAAGAATGCTGTTCTTCACTTAAAAAAGTTTAATGTAGCCATTCTATCCCTCAGATTTATGAAATGATTTACAAACAAGTTTCACCCAGCATTACGTGAGTGTCCAATGAAAACACTGATTTTGACTCAAAAAGTGCCCGTAAGCGAACAGAGCCACGATTTTACTCAGTTTTCAAAACAGTCTTAGGTAATGATCTTGCATTGCACTAGTTGAGTGTTCTGTGAGAATGCTGCTTTTCACACAAAAATGTGCATGGAAGTGAATGGAGCCAGTATATCTCTTGCTCAGTTCTGAAAACACATGTACAGACATTTTTCAAATAGAATTAGGTGAGATATTTTTGACAATGCTCTTTTACACTAAAAATATAAATGGATGTGTATGGATCAAGTACATTACTCAGTTTTTTGAAACAAATTAAATTAAAGCTAGGCTCAGTGTTAGAGTTAGGGTAGGGCTAGGGTTATGGTTAGGGTTGGGGTTAAAGTTGGGTTTGGGTTTGGGTTAGGGTTAGGGTTAATTGTGGGGTTAAGGTTGGGGCTGTTAGGCTTAGGGTAGGTTAGGGTAAGATTTGGATTAAAGTTAGGCTGAGGGTTTTGGTTGAAGTTAGGCTTGGGATTGACTTGGGGACTGGGTTTGGAGGTTCAGATTTGTGCTGGGTTTTTCTTTTGTTTGTTTTTTGGTTTATGTTTTTGTTTGTGTTAGAGTTATCTTTAAGTTAAGTTTAGGGTAAGGGTTCTCTGAAATATTGTACTTTTAGTACAAAACCTTATGCAAGTTAATGGAACCAAGACAATTCTAAGTTTTGAAAACTGGTTTAGGTAATGGTTCACTTAGTTGTAGTTGTGAGTTCTGCAGAAATGCTGTTTTTCACCAAAAAATTGCTTGAAAGTGAATGGAGCTGGTATATCAATGAGCTCTCAAAACACATGTTTTACTAGGTAACATTACTTTGCAATGCTGTTTTGCATTAAAAATGTATGGAAATGTCTGGACATATTATGATTACTAGGTTCTTAAAACAGATTATATTGGTGTTAGTGTTAGGCTCAGGGTGAGGTTTAGGGTTAAAGTAGTAATAGCATTAGTGTTAGGTTGTGGGTTAGGGTTAGGTTTAGGCAAAGGTCAGGATTTGGATTATGGTTAGGGTGGGATTAAGATTGGTGTGAAGCTTGGAGTTGGTTTGGATTTGCTGTTGGTTTTGAGTTTGTTGTAGCTTTAGGGGTAGTGTTAGTGTTAGGTTTAGGTTAGGTTTAGGCTAAATTTAGTGCTCTAGTATGTTAGCTGCTGGAATGCAAAACACCAGAGACAGATTGGTTTTTAATAAAAGGGGATTTATTTCTTTATTTCTCCTGAAGAACTCATCTAGCTTCATCTGAGGTTCTTTGTTATGTGGGAAGGCTCAGGGTGATCTCTGCTGGCCTTGTCTCCAGGCCTCTGTTTTCTAACAACTTTACCCAGGGTGTTTTCTTTCTGCATCTCCAAAGGCCTGGGCAGAGCTGCGTGTGCTGAGATGAGGTAAGCTGAGCTGCTTGGGCTGTGCTACCTTGACCTCTCTCATTTAAGTACCAACCAATTAAATCAAACATCATTTATTGCAGCAGGAATGCCTCCTAGCTGACTGCAGATGTAACGAGTAACAAATGAGGTTCACATATCATTGGCTCATGTCCACAGCAACATAACTAGGCACCTTCACCTGGCCAGTTTGACAAATGAATCTAACTACCACATGTCCACCCCTTGTCAACTTGACAACTATACACATCACCTTAGGCAATATTAATGTGCAAAAAAATCTATTCTAGCTGTGGACCTATGAATCTCAAAACAATTATCTGGTGCCAATATGCAAAGGAGGAGAGTCACAGGATCCATAGGGAGAAACTGGAAGGAAAACCTGCAGGGCAAACACCATTGGATTTCAAAGTCTGAAAGTCATTTATCCTCTGGCTTTAGAAAGTGGCCACCCCACCCTTTCCAATGGCCTATGCAGTGGCTGGTCTCTTTCCAAATCAACCTCAGAGAACACTGAGTGACCAACTTTTCTTGGCTCCACTCTCTCCAGGCATCAGGGCCACCCCTGGCTCTCCACCCTTTCTGGGACACACGCTCAACCCCTCCAAGTGGTGGCAGCCAGGCTCTCCCCAGTCCCCCAAGGAGCATGCTGTACCTTCTTGAAGGCCTGAGGCTGCATGACTCTTCCACTGCAAAGAGGCAGGAAACTCATCCTCCCCCTTCAGGGTAAACTCAGCCTCTCCATATATATGTGTGGGTTCACTCTCCTAGCTGAGTTTTCTTGGCTTCAGACCTGAGCTTCCATGATTCTCACTCTGCAGACTCCAATTAGTCCCTTTTGTGTCCAGATTGGCAAAAGTTCCATTTACCTCAACAGTCTCTCCAATCACTCCAGGACTTCTCCATCATTCTCTTCACAGTTCCTCCAAAATCTTTCCCTTAGCCATCCAAAAATATTGTTCCAACATATCTGGTACTTGCAAACTGCAGCAGCACCCCACTTCTGGTACCAAATCTGTTCTAGTTTGCTAGCTGCTGAAATGCAACACACCATAGATGGTGTGTTTTATTTTAGTAAAAGGGGATTTATTTCATTAGGTCTTCAGAGGAAAGGTAGCTAACTTTCATGTGAGGTTCGTTCTTACATGGGAAGGCTCAGGAGATCTCTGCTGCTCTTCTCTTCAGGTCTCTGGTTCCAACAACTTTCCCTGGGGTGTTTTCTTTCTGCATCTCCAAAGGCCTGGGCAGAGCTTCAAGTTCTGAGATGAGGTATGCTGAGTTGCTTGGGTTCTGCTTTGTTGACCTCTCATTTAAGTACCAGACAATTAAATCTAACATCACTCATTGTAGCAGGTATTTCTCTTATCTGAATGCAGATGTAATGACCAACAGATGAGGTTTAAGTATCATTGGTTCACCTACACAGTAACATAACTAGGCACCTTCACCTGACCAAATTGACAACTGAATCTAACTACCACTGTTAGTGTTCACTGAATAAAGTAATTTCAGTCCAAAAAGTGCATGGAAGTGAATGGATACATTAAGTTTCTTAGCCTTCAAAACAGTATTAGGTAAGGGTTGGGTTTAGGCTTAGGGTTAAAGTAGGGATAGCATTAGTGTTAGGTTGTGGGTTAGGGTTAGGTTTAGACAAGGGTAAAGATTTGGATGATGGTTAGGGTGGGATTAAGATTGGTGTGAAGCTTGGGGTTGGTTTGGGTTTGATGTTGGTTTTGAGTTCATTTTCTGTTAAATGCTAGTTTTCCTGCAAAACATCCATTAAATGAATGGAGGTTGTGTGACACTCAGCTCTCAAAACACATTTATATACTTGCTTCACATAGTATCAGGAGTGATTTCCTTGTCAATGCTGTCTTACACCATAAAAATGAATGGAAATGAATCGAGGAAGTTTGTTACTCAGTTTCTGAATCAGATTATGTCAGGTTGAGTGTTAGGGTTTGGGTTAGATTGGGTTAGGGTTAGTTTTAGGGTTAGGTTTAGGTTGTGGTTGGTGTTGTGGTAGTGTTTGGGATTATCATATATTGGGGAGTGTTCTGGAAATTGCTGAGTTGCAATAAAAAAACTGAATGGAAGTGAATGGAGGCAGTATCTGAGAATGTTTACAGAATGTACATACCAGTTTTCAAGAGAACAAAAAGAATTTTCAGTAACAATGCTGTTCTTCACTTAAAAAGTGAATGTATCCATTCTATCCCTCAGATTTATGAAATGATTTACATACAGGTTTCACCAAGCTTAAAGTGAGTGTCCAATGAAAATGCTGATTTGACTCAAAAAGTGCCTGGAAGCGAACAGAGCCATGGATCTTACTCAGTTTTCAGAACATTCTTAGGTAATGCTTTTGCATTGCTGTAGTTGAGTGTTCTGTGAGAATGTTGTTTTTCATGCAAAAATGTGCATGGAAGTGAATGGAGCCAGTATATCACTCAGTTCTGAAAACACATTTACAGACATTTTTCAAATAGAATTAGGTGAGATTTGACAATGCTGTTTTACACTAAAAATATGTGTGGGTGCATGTGGACCATGTACATTACTCAGTTTATGAAGCAAATTATGTGAAGTGTAGGCCTTCAGTGTTAGGGTTAAAGTTAGGGTTAGGGTTAGGGTTGGGGTTGGGTTGGGGTAAGGGTAAGGGTAAGGGTTGGTGTTAGGGTTGGGATTGGGGAGGGGTTAGGGTTAGGGTTGGTTTAGGATTAGCATGAGAGTTTAGGTAGAAGTTGTATGGAGTTGATTTTGGAACTGGGTTTGGAGGTTGGGATTTGTGTTGGTTTTGTTTTTTTGTGTGTGGTTTGTGTCTGTATTTGTGGTTGTGTTAGTGTTATTTTTAAGTTTAAGGTAAGGGTTCTCCGAAATATTGTAGTGTTAGTACAAAATTTTATGCAAGTCAATGGAACCAAGACAATTCTAAGTTTTCAAAACAGATTTAGGTGATGAGTCACATAGCTGTAGTTGAGTGCTCTGCAGAAGTGCTGTTTTTTGTCGACAAAATTGCTTGAAAGTGAATGGAGCTGGTAAGTCAATGAGCTCTGAAAACACATTTTCAAACTGTTCTCCATTTTTTTTACTAGGAATCATTACTATGCAATTCCGTTTTCTCTTAAACATGCTTTAAAATGAGTGCACATTTTATTATGACTCGGTTTATGAACCAGATAATGTTAATGTTAGTGTTAGGCACAGGGTCAAGTTTAGGGTTAATGTTGGGATAGCATTAGTGTTTGTTTGTAGATTAGAGTTTGGCTTAGGTAAGGGTAAGGATTTGGAATCTGCTTAGGGTGAGATTAAGATTGATGTCAAGCTTCAGATAGGTTTGTGTTGTTTTTGGTTTTGGGATTGTTGTATGTTTCTTGATAGTGCTAGTGTTAGGTTTAGGATAGGGTTAGGTTAAGGATTGTGCTCTCTGAAGAAAGTACTTTCAATCCAAAAAAGTGCATGGAAGTGAATGAATACAACAATCCCTTAACCTTCAAAACAGTATTAAATATGGGATTTGCATTGAAATTGCTGAGTTTTCTGTGAAAGTGCTTGATTTCATGCAAGACATACATCCGAATGAATGGAGCCAGAATGTCACTCAGTTCTCAAAACCCGTTCACAGACTTTGTTCAAATAGAATAAGGTGATATATTTTGGAAAATGCTGTTTTACACTAAAAATATGCATGGACATGGATGGACCAAGTACATTACTCAGTTTCTGAAACAAATTATGTTAAGGCAAAGATCAGTGTTAGGGTAGGATTAGGGTTAGTGTTAGGGTTGGGATAGGTTTACGTTTAGGGCTATAGTTGAGTGTAGGAATCATAGAAAGTTTAGTTGGGTTTAGGGTTGGTGTTGGGGCTGGGATTAGGGTTAAGGTTAGGGTTGGTGGTAGGGTTGGGGCTAAGGTTAGGGTTTGGGTTAGAGTTAGGTTTGGTGGTAGGTAAAGGTTTAGGGTTGCATTTGAGTGTAGGGTTGAAATAAAGTTTAGGGTTGGTTTTAGGGTTGGTGTTTGGGTTGGTGTTAGGGTGAGGGCGACGGTTGATAGTAAGGATGGGGCTAGGGTCAGGGTTAGGTTTAGGGCTCAAATTGCTGTGAGGGTTTGGGTTAAAGTCAGGCTTGGGTTGATTTTGGGACTGGGTTTTGAGTTTGAGATTCGTGCTGGTGTGGTTCTTTGGGGTTTCACTGTGTGTTTGGGTTTGTGGTTGCGTTAGTGTTATGTTTAAGTTAAGTTAAAGTGAGGGTTCTCTGAAATATTGCAGTTTTAGTAAAAAATCTGATACCAGTGAATGGACCCAGGACCATTCTAAGTTTTCAAAAGAGTTTTAGGTAATGGTATGCATAGATGTAGTTGAATGCTCTGCAGAAATGCAGTTTTTCTCTGACAAAATTATTTGCAAGTGAATGGAGCTGGTAACTAAATGAGCTCTGAAAACACGTTTTCAACTGTTCTCCCATTTTATGAGGAAACTTTATTTTGCAATGCTGTTTTCCCTTAAAAGTGCTTGGAAATGTGTGCAGATATTATTATGACTCTGGTTTTGAAACAGATTATGTTAATGTTAGTGTTAGACTCAGGGTTAGGTTTAGGGTTAATGTTGGGATAACATTAGGGTTTGGTTGTGGATTAGAGAATGGTTTAGGCTAGGGTTAGGATTTAAATTCTGCTTAATGTGAGATGAAGATTGGTGTGAAGCTTTACGTAGGTTTGTGTTTGCCCTTGGTTTTGAGGTTGTTGTATGTTTTGGAATAGTGCTAGTGTTAGGTTTAGGTTAGGGCTAGGTGAAGAATTGTGTTCTCTGAAGAAAGTACTTTCAATCCAAAAAAGTGCATAGAAGTAAATGGATCTAATAAGTCCCTTAGCCTTCAAAACGGTATTAAGTATGAGATTTGCATAGCAACTGTTGTTTTCTGTGAAAGTGCTAGTTTTCATGCAAGACATACAATCAAATGAATGGAGCCAGAATGTCACTCTGTTCTCAAAACCTGTTCACAGACTTTTTTCAGCTATGATAAAATGAGATATGATGGAGAATGCTGTTTTAAGCTAAAAATGTGCATAGTCGTGTGTGAACCATCTACACTACTCGGTTTCTGAAACAAATTGTGTTAAGGCCAGGTTCAGGGTTATGGTTAGGATTAGGGTTAGGATTTGGGTTGGGTAAGGCTTACGTTTAGGGCTCCAGTTGAGTGTAGGGTTGGTATAAAGTTTAAAGCTGGTTTTAGGCTTGGTGTTGTTGTTGGGGTAAGAGTTAGGGTTAGAGTTGATGGTAATGTTGGGGCTAAGGTTAAGATTAGGGTAAAGGTTAGAGTTAGGGTTAGGGTTTGGGTGAGTTGAGGTTTAGGGTTGCATTTGGGTGTAGGGTTGGTATAAAGTTTAGGGTTGGTTTTAGGCTTGGTGTTGGAGTTGGGGTTAGGGTTAGATTTAGGGTTGATGGTAGTGTTCAGGCTAGGGTTAGGGTTAGGGTTGGGTTTAAGGTTAGGGTTAGGGATGTGATTGAGTGTAGGTTTTGTATAAATTTTATGGATGGCTTTATGTTTGTGTTGGGTTTGTGCTTTGGGTTATTGTTAGGGATGGTGGAGGGTTGGGGCTTACATTAGGGTTAGGTTTAGGATTAGGGTTAGGGTTAGGGATGGGGTTAAGGTTAGGCTGAGTGTTGCATTTGGGTGTAGTGTTGGTATAAAGTTTAGGGTTGGTTTTAGGGCTGTTTGGGTTGGTATTAGGGTTAGGGTGAAGGTTGGTGGTAGCGTTGGTGCTAAAGTTAGGGTTAGGGTGAGGGTTAGTGTTAGGTTTGGGGTTAGGGTTAGGTTAAGTGTTGCCTTTGAGTGCAGTGTTGCTATAAAGTTTTGTGTTGGTTTTAGTATTGGTGTTGGGGTTGGCATTAGGGTTAGCATGAGGGTGGATGGTTGGTTTGGTGCTAGGGTTAGATTTAGGGTTAGGTTTGCTGTGAGGGTTCATGTTGAAGTTAGGCTTGGGGTTGATTTTGGGACTGGGTTTTGAGTTTGGGATGTGTGCTGGTTTGGCTTTTTGGAGTTTTGGTGTGTTTTTGGGTTTGTGGTTGTGTTAGTGTTATATTTAAGTTAAGTTAAAGTGAGGGTTCTCTGAAACATTGCAGTTTTAGCAAAAAATCTTACGTCAGTGAATAGAATCAGGACAATTCTAAGTTTTCAAAACAGGTTTAGGTAATGGTTTGCATAGCTTTAGTTGAGTGCTCAGCAGAAATGCTGTCATTCTCCAACAAAATTGCTTGAAAGTGAAGGGAGCTGGAAAGTCAATGAGCACTGAAAACACATTTTCAAGCTCTTCTGTTTTACTAGTAATCATTACTTTACAATGCTGTTTTCCCATAAAAATGCTTGGAAATGTCTGCAAATATTATTTTGACTCGAATTCTGAAACAGATTATGTTATCATTAGTGTTAGACTCAGGGTTAGGTTTAGGGTTAATGTTGGGATAGCATTAGTGTTTGGTTGTGGTTTAGAGTTTGGCTTAGGCTAGAGTTAGGATTTAGAATCTGCTTAGGGTGAGATTAAGATTGGTATGAAGCTTCAAGTAGGTTTGTGTTTGTTGTTGGTTTTGAGGTTGTAGTTAAGGTGTAGTGCTAGTGTTAGGTTTAAGTTAGGTTTAGATTAAGGACAGTGTTCTCTGAAGAAAGTAGTTTCAATTCAAAAATTGCATGGAAGTGAATGAATCCAATAAGTCCCTTAGCATTCAAAACAGTATTAGGTATGGAATTTGCAGAGCAATTGTTGAGTTTTCTGTGAAAATACTAGTTTTCACACAAAACAAACATCCAAACGAATGGAGCAAGAATGTCACTCCATTCTCAAAACCTGTTCACAGACTTTTTCAGCTAGAATCAGGTGAGATATTATGGACAATGCTGCTTTATGCTAAAAATATGTATGGACGTGGATGGACCAAGTACATTACTCAGTTTCTGAAACAAATTATGTTAAGACAAGGCTCAGTGTTAGGGTAAGGGTTAGGGTTAAGGTTAGGGTTAGGGGTAGGGTTAGGATTAGAGTTAAGATTGGGTTAAGGATTATGTGTAGGGCTGTGGTTAAGTGTGGCATTGGTATAAAGTTTAGGGTTGGTATTGTAGTTGGGATTAGGGTTAGGGTTTAGGTTGGTGGTAGGTTGGGGCTAAGCTTAGGGTTAGGGTTAGGGTTGGGGTTAGGGTTAGGTTTAGGATTAAGTTTAAGGTTAGGGTTTGGTTTGTTATGAGGGTTTATTAAGAAGGTAGGCTTGGGGTTGATTTTGGAGCAGGATTTTGAGTTTGAGATTTGTGCTGGTGTGGTTCTTTGGGGTTTCAATTTGTGTTTGTGTTTGTGGTTGTGTTAGTGTTATGTTTAAATTAAGTTGAAGTGAGGGTTCTGTGAAATATTGCAGTTTTAGTAAATAATCTTATGCCAGTGTATGGAACCAGGACCATTCTAAGTTTTCAAATAGGTTTAGGCAATGGTTTGCATAGTTTTAGTTGAGTGTTCCACAGAAATGCTGTTTTTCTCCAACAAAATTGCTTGAAAATGAAGGGAGTTGGTAGGTCAATGAGCTCTGAAAACACATTTTCAAACTGTTCTCCTATTTTACTAGAAATCATTACTTTGCAATGCTGTTTTCCCTTAAAAATGCTTGGAAATGTGGGCAGATATTTTTATGACTCGGGTTTTGAAACACATTATGTTAATGTCAGTGTTAGGCTCAGGGTTAGGTTTAGAGTTAATGTTGGGATAGCGTTAGTGTTTGGTTGTCGATTAGAGTATGGTTTGGGCCAGGGTTAGGATTTGGATTCTGCTTACTGTGGGATGAAGATTGGTGTGAAGCTTTGCATAGATTTGTGTTTGTTGTTGGTTTTGCAGTTGTAGGTTAAGGGGTAATGCTAGTGATAGGTTTAGGTTATGTGTAGGTTAAGGATTGTGTTCTCTGAAGAAAGTACTTTCAAGCCAAAAAATGCATGGAAGTGAATGGATCCAATAAGTCCTTTAGCCTTCATAACAGTATTATGTAAAGAATTTGCATAGCGACTGTTGTGCTTTCTGTGAAAATGCTAGTTTTCACGCAAGACATGCATCCAAATGAATGGAGCCAGAATGTCACTCAGTTCTCAAAACCCGTTCAAGGACTTTTTTCCAGCTATAATAAAATTAGGTATGATGGAGAATGCTGCTTTATGCGAAAAATATGCATGATCGCATGTGAACCAACTACATTACTCAAATTCTGAAACAAATTGTGTTAAGGCCAGGTTCAGGGTTAGGACTAGGGTTAGGGTTAGGATTTGGGTTGGAGTTAGGTTTATGTATAGGGCTGCAGTTGAGTGTAGGGCTGGTATAAAGTTTAGGCTTGGTTTTAGGCTTGGTGTTGGGGTTGGGGTTAGGGTGAGGGTGCAGGTTGATGGTGGGTTTAGGGCTAGGTTTAGAGTTAGGATTAGCTTTAGGTTTAGGGTTCGGTTTGTTGTGAGGGCTCATGTTGAATTTAGGCTTGGGGTTGATTTGGCGACTGGGTTTTGAGTTTGGGATTTCTGCTGGTGTGGTTCTTTGGGTTTTTGGTGTGTGTTGGGTTTGTGGTTTCAATAGTGTTATGCTTAAGTTACGTTAAAGTGAGGGTTTTCTGAAACATTTCAATTTTAGCAAAAAAATGTTACACCAGTGAATGGAATCAGGACCATTCTAAGTTTTCAAAACAAGTTTAGGTAATGGTTTGCATGGCTTTAGTTGAGTGCTCAGCAGAAATGCTGTTATTTTCTGACCAAATTGCTTGAAAATGAAGGGAGCTGGAAAGTCAATGAGCACTGAAAACACATTTTCCAACTGTTCTCTTATTTTACTAGGAAACATTACTTTGCAATGCTGTTTTCCATGAAAAATGCTTGGAAATGTGTGCAGATGTTATTTTTACTCTGTTTTTGAAACAGATTATATTCATGTTAGTGTTATGATCAGGGTTAGCTTCAGGGTTAATGTTGGGCAAGCATTAGTATTTGGTTGTGGGTTAGAGTTCGGCTTAGGCTAGGGTTAGGATTTGGATTCTGCTTAGTGTGGAATTTAGATTGGTGTGCATTTTGGGGATGTTTTGTGTTTCTTATTGGTTTTGAGGTTGTTGTAGTTTAGGGGTAGTGGTAGTGTTAGGTCTAGGTTAGGTTTAGATTTAGGAGAATGTTCTCTGAAGAAAGTACCTTCAAGCCAAAAAGTGCATGGAAGTGAATGGATCCAATAAGTCCCTTAGCATTCAAAAGAGTATTAGATATGGAAGTTGCATAGCAATTGTTAAGTTTTCTATGAAAATACTAGTTTTCACACGAGACAACCATCCAAATGAATGGAGCCAGATTTTCACTCCATTTTCAAAACCCTTTCACAGACATTGTTCAGCTAAAATCAGGTGAGATATTATGGACAATGCTGCTTTATGCTAAAAAATTATATGGAAGTGGGTAGACCAAGTACATTACTCAGTTCTGAAACAAATTATGTTAAGGCAAGGCTCAGTGTTAGGGTTATTGTTAGGGTTTTGTTTAGGGTTAGGTTTTTGGCTGCAGTTTAGTGTAGGGTTGGGAAAAAGTTTAGGGTTTGGTTTAGGGTTGGTGTTGTGGTTGGAATTAGGGTTAGGGTTAGGATTGGTGGTAGGGTTGGGGCTAAGGTTAGGGTTTGGTTTAGAGTTAGTGTTATGGTTAGCATTGTGGTTTAGGTTAAGTTTAGAGTTCTGTTTGGGTGTAGTGTTGGTGTAAACTTTAGGGTTGGTTTTTGAGTTGGTGTTGGAGTTGGCATTAACATTAGGGTGAGGTTTGATGGTTGGATTTGGGCTAAGTTTAGGGCTTAGGTTAGGGTTAAGTTTAGTGTTCGGTTTGTTGTGAGAGTTTATGTTGAAGTTAGGCTGGGGTTGATTTCGGGATTGAATTTTGAGTTTGGGATTTGTGCTGGTGTGGTTCTTTGGGGTTTCAGTTTGTGTCTGTGACTGTGGTTGTGTTAGTGGTCTGTACAAGTTAAGTCAAAGGGAGGGTTCTCTGAAATATTGCTGTTGTAGCAAAGAATCTTAAGCCAGTGAATGGAACCAGTACCATTCTAAGTTTTCAGAGCAGGTTTTGGTAATGGTTTGCATTGCTGCAGTTGAGTACTCTGCAGAAATGCTGTTTCACTCTGACAAAATTGCTTGAAAGTGAATGGAGCTGGTAAGTCAATGAGCTCTCAAAACACTTTGACAAACTGGTCCCCTATTTTACTAGGAAACGTTACTTTGCAATGGTCTTTTCCATTAAAAATGCTTGGAAATGTGTGTAGATATTATTGACACTCGGTTTTTGAAACAGATTATGTTAATGTTAGCATTAGGCTCAGGGTTTAGTTCAGGGTTAAGGTTGAGCTAGAGTTAGTGTTTGGTTGTGGGTTAGAGTTTGGCTTAAACCAGGGTTAGAATTTGGATTCTGCTTAGGGAGGATTAAAACTGATGAGAAGCTTCACATAGGTTTATGTTTGTTGTTGGTTTTGAGGTTGTAGTATATTTACAGGGTGTGCTAGTGTTAGGTTTAGGTTAGTTTAAGGATAGTGTTCTCTGAAGAAAGGACTTTCAGTCCAAAAGGTGCATGGAAATGAATGGATCCAATAAGTCCCTTATCCCTCAAAACAGTATTAGGTGAGGGATTTGCATAGCAATTGTTGAGGTTTCTGTGAAAATGCTAGTTTTCATGCAAGATGTATATCCAAATGAATGGAGTCAGAATGTCCCTCAGTTCTCACAACCCATTCAGATTTTTTCAGCTAGAATCAGTACGATATGTTGGACAATGCTGTTTTACCTTAAAAATATGTATGGTCATGTGGGGACCAAGTATATTACTCAGTTTCTGACACAAGTTATGTTAAGGCTAGCTCAGTGTCAGTGTTAGAGTTAGGGTTAGGGTTAGGTTTAGGGTTGTGGTTAGGGTTAGGTTAGTGCTGCGGTTGGGTGCAGGGTTGGTATAAATTTGAGGGTTAGGGTATGGGTTAGGGTTGGTTGGAGGGTTGGGGCTTGGGTTAGGATTAGGATTAGGATTAGTGTTAGGGTTGGGGTTAAAGTTAGGATTCGGGTTGCTGTTTGGTGTAGGGTTGGTATAAAGTTTAAATTTCAATTTAGGGCTGGTGTTGGGGTTGGGGTTATGATTCTGGTTAGGGTTGATGGTAGGGTTGGGGCTAGAGTTCGAGTTAAGCTTAGGTTTATGGTTAGGTTTAGTGTGAAGGTTTGGCTTGAAGTTAGGCTTGGGATTGATTTTGGGACTGGGTTTGGAGGCTGGGATTTGTGCTGGTATTAGTTCTTAGGGGTTTTGGCTTGATTTTGCCTTTCCAGTTGCATTAATGTCATGTTTAAGTTAAGTTAAAGTGAAAGTTCTCTGAAATATTGCAGTTTTAATAAAAAATCTTATGCCAGTGAATGGAACTAGCACCATTCTAAGTTTTCAAAACAGGTTTAAGTAATGATTTGCATTGCTGTAGTTGAGTGCCCTGCAGAAATGCTGTTTTTCTCCAACAAAATTGCTTGAAAGTGAATGGAGCTGGTAAGTCAATAAGCTCTCAAAACACATTTACAAACTGGTCTTCTATTTTACTAGGAAGGATTACTTTGCAATGACGTTTTCCATTAAAACTGCTTGGAAATGTGTGCAGATATTATTATGACTCGGTTTTTGAAACAGATTATGTTAATGTTGGTTTAAACTCTGGGTTAGGTTCAAGGTTAAGATTAGGCTAGCAGCAGTGTTTGTGGGTAAGAGTTTGGCTGAGACTAGGGTTTGGATTTGGATTCTGCTTATGTTGGGATTAAGATTGGTGAGAAGCTTATTGTGGGTTTGTGTTTGTTGTTGGTTTTGAGGTTGTTATAGGTTGATGGACAGTACTAGTGTAACGTTTAACTTAGGTTAAGGATAATGTTCTCTGAAGAAAGTACTTTCAATCCTAAACGTGCATGGAAGTGGATGGATCCAATTAGTCCCATAGTCTTCAAAACTGCATTAGGTAAGGGATTTGCATAGCAATTGTTGAGATTTCTGTGAAAGTGCTTGTTTTCGTGCAAGAAGTATATCCAAATCAATGGAGCCAGAATGTCACTTAGTGCTCAAAACCCCTTCACAGATTTTTTTTTTTTGGCTAGAATAACGTGAGATATGTTGGACAATGTTGTTTTACCCTCAAAATATGTATGGTCACATGTGGACCAAGTGCATTACTCTGGTTCTGAAACAAATTGATTTTAGCCTAGTTCACTGCCAGTATTAGGGTTATGGTGATGTTTAGTGTTAGGGTTGGGGTTAGGGTTAGATTTAGGGCAGTGGTTGGGTGCAGGGTGAGTATAAATTTGAGGGTTGTGTTTAGAGTTGGTGTTGGGGTTAGGGTTTGGGTTGGGGTTGGTGATAGGGTTGGGTCTATGGTGATGGTTAGGTTTAGGGTTAGACTCAGGGTTAGGTTAAGGATTCAGATTGCTATTGGGTTTAGCATTGGTATAAAATTTAGGGTTGGGTTTAGCACTGGTGTTGAAATTGGGGTTAGGTTTATGGTTAGGGTTGATGGTAGGGTTGGGTCTAGTGTTTAGGTTAGGGTAAGTGTTAGAGTTAGACTTGGGTTGGGGCTAGGGTTAGGATTAGTTTTGCGATTTGGTGTAGGATTGGTATAAATTTTAGGGTTGGGTTAAGGGTTGGTGTTGGGGTTGGGATAAGGGTTATGGTTAGGGTTGATGGTAGAGTTGGGGCTAGGGTTTGGGTTAGGGTTCAGTTAAGGGTTAGGCTTAGTGTGAGGGTTTGCCTTGAAGTTAAGCTTGGGGTTGATTTGTGGGCTGGGTTTGGAGGTTGGGATTAGTGCTGTTGTTGGTTCTTTGGGGTTTTGGTTTGTGTTTGCATTTGTGGTTGCATTAATGCCACGTTTAAGCTAAGTTAAAGTGAGGGTTCTCTGGAATATTGCAGTTTTAGTAAAAAATCTTACTCCAGTGAATGGAATCAGGATCATTCTTAGTTTTCAAAACAAGGTTAGATAATGGCATGAATTGCTGTAGCTGAGATCTCCTCAGAAATTCTGTTTTTCTTCGACAAAATTGCTTGAAAGTGAATGGAGATGGTAAATCAATGAGCTCTCAAAACATATTTACAAACTCGTCTCCTTTTTTACCAGGAAACATTACTTTGCAATTGTGTTTTCCATTATAAATGCTTGGAAATGTGTGCAGATATTATTATTACTCAGTTTTTGAAACAGATTATGTTAATGTTGTTGTTAGGCTCAGATTCTATTTCAGTGTTAAGATTGGGCTAGCATTCGCGTTTGGTTGTGTGTTAGAGTTTGGCTTAGGCTAGGGTTAGGATTTGGATTCTGCTTAGGGTGGAATTAAGATTGGTGAGAAGCTTAACATCAGTCTGTGTTTGTTGTTGTTTTTGAAGTTGTTGTATTCTTATGGGCAGTGCTAGTGTAAGGTTTAGGTTATGTTAAGGACAGTGTTCTCTGAAGAAAGTTCTTTCAGTCCAAAAAGTGCATGGGAGTGAATGGATCCAATAAGTCCCTTAGCCTTCAAAGCAGTATTAGGTAAGGGATTTGCATAGCAATTGTTGAGTTTTCTGTGAAAATGCTAGTTTTCATGCAAGACGTATATCCAAATGAATGGAGCCAGAATGTGACTCAGTACTCAAAACCCGTTCACAAACCTTTTCAGCTCAAATAAGGTGAGATATGTTGGACAATGCTGTTTTACCCTAAATGTGTGGTTGCCTGTGGACCAGTATATTACTCAGTTTATGAACAAATTATGGTAAGGCTTGTTCAGTGTCAGGGTTAGGGTGAGGGTTGGGGTTAAGGTTAAGTTTCAGGTTGCAGTTGGGTGTAGGATTGGTATGAAGTTCAGGGATGCTTTTAGGGCTGCTTTTGGGGTTGGGGTTAGGTTCCCGGTTTGGGTTGATGTTAGGGTTGGGGCTAGGGTTAGGGTGAGGATTAGGGTTAGGGTTAAGGTTGGTGTTAGGGTTAGGTTTTGGGCTGTGGTGTAGGGTTGGTATAAAATTGAGGCGTGGGTTTAGAGTTGGTGTTGGTGTTGGGGTTAGGGTTTGGGTTTGGGTTAGTAATAGGGTTGGGTCTGTGGTGAGGGTTAAGGTTAGGTTTGGAGTTTGGGTTGGGGTTTGGGTTAGGTTTTGAGTTGTGGTTGGATGTAGGGTTGGTGTGCAGTTGTGGGTTGGGTTTAGGGCTGGTGTTGGGGTTTGGGTTAGGGTTACGGTAAGGGTTGATGGTAGGGTTGGGGCTAGGGTTAGGGTTAGGGTTAGGGTTAGATTGAGGGTTAGGTTTAGCATGAAGGTTTGGCTGGAAGTTAGGCTTGAGGTTGAGTTTGGGACTGGGTTTGGAAGTTGGGATTTGTGCTGGTATTGGTTCTTTGGGGATTCAGTTTGTGTTCATGTTTGTGGCTACGCTTGTGTCATGTTTAAGTAAAATAAAGTGAGTGTTCTCTGAAATACTCAAGTTTTAGTAAAAAATCTTATGCCAGTGAATGGAACCAGGACCATTCTAAGTTTTCAAAACATGTTGAGGTAACAGTATGCATTGCTGTAGCTGAGTGCTCTGCAGAAATGCTGTTTTTCTCTGATAAAATTGCTTGAAAGTGAATGGAGCTGGTAAGTCAATGAGCTCTCAAAACACATTTGTAAACTGATCTCCTATTTAACTGGGAAGCATTATTTGCACTGGTGTTTTCCATGAAAAATGCTTGGAAACGTGTGCAGATGTTATTATTATTTGGTTTTTGAAACAGATTATATTCATGTTAGTGTTAGGCTGAGAGTTTGGTTCAGGGTTAAGGCTGGGCATGCATTAGTGTTTTGTTGTGGGTTAAAGTTCGGTTTAGGCTAGGATTTGGATTCTGCTTAGGGTGGTGTTAAGATCGGTGAGAAGCTTTGCATAGGTTTGTGTTGGGTGTTGGTTATGATGTTGTTGTACATTTACAGGGTGTTGTAGTGTTAGGTTTAAGTTAGATGGATAGTGTTCTTTGAAGAAATTGCTTTCAGTCCAAAAAGTGCATGGAAATGAATAGATCCAATCAGTCCCTTAGACTTCAAAAGAATATTAAGTATGTGATTTGCATATCAATTGTTGAGTTTTCTGTGAAAATGCTAGTTTTCACGCAAGATGTGTATCCAAATGAATGGAGGCAGAATGTCACTCCATTCTCCAAACCCGTTCACAGACTTTTTTCAACAAGGATAAGGTGAGATATGTTGGACAATACCGTTTTTTACCTTAAAATATGTATGGCCACATGTGGACCAAGTACATTACTCAGTTTCTGGTGCAAATTATGTTAAGGCTAACTCAGTGTCAGGGTTAGGGTTGGGGTTAGGGCTAGGGTTAGAGTTAGGGTTGGGGTTAGGATTAGGTTTAGGACCTCGTTTGGTTGTAGGGTTGGTATAAAATTGACTGTGGTGTTTAGGGTTGGTGTTGGGGTTGTGCTTAGTATCGGGTTAAGGTTGGTAGTAGTTTTGGGCCACAGATAAGTGTTTGGGTTAGGGTTTTGTTTAGGGTTGGTGTTAGGGTTAAGTTGAGAGCTGCAGTTGAGTGTAGGGTTGGTATAAAGTTGAGGGTTAAGTTGAAGTTTGGGGTTGGGTTTAGGGTTCGGCCTAGAGTTGGTGTTAGGGTTGAGTCTAGGCTTAGGGTAGGGGTTTAGGGTTCGGTTTAGTGTGAGGGTGTGGTTTGAATTTAGGCTTGGGGTAGATTTCGAGAAGGTGTTTTGAGGTTGGGATTTGTGTTGATATGGGTTCTTTGGGTTTTTGGTTTGTGTTTATATTTGTGGTTGCATAACTGTTGTGTTTAAATTAAGCTAAAGTGAGGGTTGTCTGAAATATTGCAGTTTTAGGAAAATGTCTCACACCAGTGAATGAAACCAGGACTACTATAAGTTTTCAAAGCAGGTTTAGTAATGGTTAACTTTGCTGTAGGTGAGTGCTCTGCAGAAATACTGTTTTTCTCCAACAAAATTACATGAAAGTGAATGGAGCTGGTAAGTCAATGAGCTCTCAAATCACTTTTACAAACTGGTCTCCTATTTAACTGGGAAACATTACTTTACAATGGTGTTTTCCATGAAAAATGCTTGGAAATGTGTGCAGATGTAATTATTATTTCATGCTTGAAACAAATTATATTCATGTTAGTGTTAAGATCAGGGTTAGGTTCAAGGTTAAGGTTTGGCAAGCATAAGTGTTTGGTTGTGTGCAAATGTTCATTTTAGGTTAAGATTATGATTTGGATTCTGCTTAGGGTGGGATTAAGCCTGATGAGAAGCTTTGGGTAGGTTTGTGCTGTGTGTTGGTTTTGAGGTTGTTGTACATTTATGGGGTGTGCTAGTGTTAACTTTAAGTTAGGTTAAGGAGTGTTCTCTGAAGAAATTACTTTCAGTCCAAAAAGTGCATGGAAGTGAATGGATCCAATAAATCCCTTAGCCTTATTAGGTAAGTGACTTACATAGAAATTGTTGACTTTTCTGCAAAAATGCTAGTTTTCACACAAGATGTGTATTCAAATGAATGGAGCCAGAATGTCACTCAGCTCTCCAAACCCGTTCACAGAATTTTTTCAGCTAGAATAAGATGAGATATGTTGGACAATGCAGTTTTAACCTAAAAAAAATGTATGGTCGTGTGTGGACCAAGTACATTACTCAGTTTCTGGTGCAAATTATGTTAAGGCTAGCTCAATGTCAGGGTTAGGGTTAGAGTTAAGGCTAGGGTTAGGTTTAGGGCCTTGTTTGGGTGTAGGGTTGGTGTAAATGGAGGGTAGTGTTTAGGGTTTGTGTTGGGTTGGGGATAGCATTGGGTTAAGGTTGGCAGTAGTGTTGGGGCTAGGGTTAGAGTTTGGGTTAGTGTTAGTGTTAGGGTTGGTGTTACGATTAAGTTTAGGGCTGTGGTTGGGTGTAGACCTGGTATAAAGTTGAAGATTGGGTTTAGGGTTGGTGTTGAGGTTGGGGTTAGGTTTCTGGTTAGGGTTGGATTATAGGGTTGAGTCTAGGGTTAGGGTTATGTTTAGAGTTTGGTTTAGTGTGAGGGTTTGGTTTGAAGTTAGGCTTGGGGTCGATTTTTGGAAGGTGGTTGGAGGTTGGGATTTTTGTTGGTATGGGTTCTTTGGGGTTTTGGTTTGAGTTTATGTTTGTGATTGCATAAGTGTCATTCTAAATTAAGTTAAAGTGAGGATTCTCTGAAATATTGCAGTTTTAGGAAAAATCATATGCCAGTGAATGAAATCAGGACCATTCTACATTTTCAAAATAGGTTTAGTAATGGTTTGCATTGCAGTAGGTGAGTACTCCACAGAAATTTTGTTCTTCTGTGACAAAATTGCTTGAATGTGAATGTAGCTGGTAAGTCAATGAGATCCCAAAACACATTTACAAACTGGTTTCCTATTTAACTGGGAGACATTACTTTGTTACAGTGTTTTTCATGAAAAATGCTTGGAAATGTGTGCAGATGTTATTATTATTCGGTGTTTGAAACAGATTATATTCATGTTAGTGTTAAGATCAGGGTTAGGTTCTGGGTTAACTTTGGGCAAGCATAAGTGTTTAGTTGTAGGTTAAACTTTGGCTTAGGCTAGGATTAGGATTTAGATTCTGCTTAGGGTGGGATTAAGATTGTTTAGAAGCTTCACATAGGTTTTTATTGGGTGTTGATTTTGAGGTTGTACATTTAGGTGGAATGCTAGTGTTAGGTTTAAGTTAGTTTAAGGATAGTGTTCTCTGAAGACATTAGTTGCAGTCCAAAAAGTGCATGGAAGTGAATTGATCCAATAAGTCCCTTTGCCTTTGAAACAGTATTGGGGAAGTGATTTGCATAGCAATCATTGAGTTTTCTGTGAAAATGCTACTATGCATGCAAGACGTGTATCCAAATGAATGGAGCCAGAATGTCACTCAGTTCTCCAAACCCTATCACAGACATCTTTCAGAAATAATAAGGTGACATATGTTGGACAATGATGTTTTAACCTCAAAATATGTATGATCGAGAGTGGACTAACTACATTACTCAGTTTCTGACTCAAATTATGTTAAGGCTAGCTCAGTGTCAGGGTTAGAATTAGGGTTAGGGTTAGGGCTAAGTTTAGGGATGCGGTTGGGGTTAGGGTTAGGTTAGGGCCTCGTTTGGGTGTAGGGTTGGTATAAAGTTGAGGGTAGTGTTTGTGTTTTGTGTTGGGTTTTGTGTTAGGATTCAAGTTAGGGTTTGTGGTACAGTTGGGGCTAATTTAGCATTTGCTTTAGCTTTAGGGTTAGGGTTAGGGTTGGTGTTAGGGTTAAGCTTAGGGCTGCAGTTGGGTGTAGGTTTGGTATAAAGTTGAGGGCTGGGTTTAGGATTTCTGTTGGGTTTGGGGTTTGGGTTCAGGTTAGCATTGGTGTTTATTTTGGGCTAGGGTTCAGATTTGGGTTGGTTTAAGGATTAAGTTTAAGTTTAGGACTTCAGTTGGGTGTAGGGTTGATATGAAGTTGAGGGTTGGGTTTAGGTTTGGTGTTGGTGTTGGTATTAAGGTTCAGGTTACCGTTGGTGTTTGGTTTGGGTCTAGTGTTAGGGTTAGGGCTAGGGTTAGGGTTAGGGTTAGGGTGGGTGTTAGGGTCAAGTTAAGGACTGTGCTTTTGTTCAGGTTTGGTATAAAGTGAGGGTTGGGTTTAGGGATGGTGTTGTGATTGGGGTTAGGGTATGGGTTAGGGTTGGTGGTAGGGTTGGGTCAAGGATTAGGTTTAGGTTGAGGGTTATGTTTAGTGTGAGGGTTTGGGTTGAAGTTAGGCTTGGGCTCAGTTTTGGGACAGTGTTTGGACGCTGGTATGAGTTCTTTGGGGTTTTGGTTTGTTTTTATGTTTGTGGTTGCAAAAGTGTCATGTTCAAATTAAGTTGAAGTGTGGGTTCTCTGAAATATTGCAGTTCTAGGGAAAAATCTTTCACCAGTGAATGGAACCAGGACCATTCTAAGTTTTCAAAACAGGTTTAGGTAATGGTTTGCATTGCTGTAGGTAAGTGTTCCACAGAAATGCTGTTTTTCTCCAACAAAATTACTTGAAAGTGAATGCAGGTGATAAGTCAACATGCTCTCAAAACACATTTACAGACTACTCTCCTTTTTAACTGGGAAACATTACTTTGCAAGGATGTTTTCCATGAAAAATAGTGGACATGTTTGCAGATGTTATTATTCCTTGGTTTTTTAAACAGATTATATTCATGTTAGTGTTAGGCTCAGGGTTACGTTCATGGGTAAGGTTGGGCAAGCATTAGCGTTTGGTTGTGGGTTAAAGTTTGGCTTAGGCTAGGGTTAGGATTTGAATGCTGCTTTGGGTGGGATTAAGATTGACGAGAAGCATCACATAGGTTTGAGTTGGGTGTTCATTTTGGGTTGTTGTACATTTATGGGGTATATTAGTGTTAGGTTTAGGTTAGGTTAAGGATAGTGTTCTCTGCAGAAATTACTTTCAGTCCAAAAAGTGCATGGAAGTGAATAGATCCAATAAGTCCCTTAGTCTTCAAATTGGTATTAGGTAAGTGACTTGCATAACAGCTGTTGTGTTTTCTGTGAAAATGCTAGTTTTAATGCAAGACGTGTTTCCAAATGAATGGATTGAGAATGTCACTCAGTTCTCCAAACCCTACCACAGACTTCTTTCAGCAAGAATAAGGTGAGATATGTTGGACAATACAGTTCTAACCTTAAAATATGTATGGTCGTGTGTGTACCAAGTACATTACTCAGTTTCTGACTCAAATTATGTTAAGACTAGCTAAGTATCAGGGTTAGGGTTAGGGCATGGTTTAGGGCCTCATTTAGGTGTAGGGTTGGTATAAAGCTGAGGGTAGTGTTTAGGGTTGGTGTTGAGGTTGTGGTTAGCATCAGGTTAGGGTTGGTGCTAGGGTTGGGGCTAGGGTGAGTGTTTGGTTAGGGTTAGGGTTAGGGTTAGGGTTGGTGTTAGGGTTAAGTTTAGGGCAATGGTTGAGTATAAAGTTGAGGGTTGGGTTTAGGGTTGGTGTTGGGGATGTGGTTAGGTTTCGGGTTAGGGTTGGTGGTAGGGTTGGGTCTAGGTTTAGGCTTAGGTTTAGGGTTAGGTTGTGTGGGAGTCTGGGTTGAAGTTCGGCTTGGGGTTGATTTTGGGAAAGTGTGTCTAGGTTGGGATTTGTGCTGGTATGTGTTCTTTGGGGTTTCAGTTTGTGTTTATGTTTGTGGTTGCATAAGTGTCCTGTTTAAATTAAGTTAAAGTGAGGGCTCTCTTAAATATTCCAATTTTAGGGAAAATTCTTACACCAATGAATGAAACTAGGACCATTCTAAGTTTTCAAAACAGTTCTAGGGAATGATGTGCATTGCTGTAGGGGCGTGCTCTGCAGAAATGCTGTTTGTCTCCAATAAAATTGCTTGAAAGTGAATGGAGCTGGTAAGTCAATGAGCTCTCAAACACATTTACAAACTGGTCTCCTATTTAACTGAGAAACATGACTTTGCCATGATGTTTCCGAAGAAAAATGCTTGGAAATGTGTGCAGATGATATTATTACTTGGTTTTTGAAACAGATTATTCTCATGTTAGTGTTAAGCACAGGGTTACGTTCACGGTTAAGGTTGGGCAAGCATTAGTGTTTGATTGTGCATTAACGTTTGTCTTAAGCTACGATTAGGATTTGGATTCTGCTTATAGTGTGGTTAAGACTGGTGAGAAGTTTTGCATAGGTTTGTGTTGGGTGTTGGTTGTGAGATGGTTGTTCATTTATGGGGTTTGCTAGTGTTAGGTTGAAGTTTGGTTAAGGATAGTGTTCTCTGAAGAAATTACTTTCAGTCCAAATAGTGTATGGAAGTGACTGGATCCAATAAGTCTCCTAGCCTTCAAAACAGTATTAGGCAAGTGATTTGCATAGCAATTGCTGAGTTTTCTGTGCAAATGCTAGTTTTCATGCAAACTGTGTGTCCAAATGAATGGAGTCATTCAGTTCTCCAAACCCATTCACAGATTTCTTTCAGCAAGAATAAGGTGAGATATGTTGGACATTGTCGTTTTAACCTAAAAAAAATATGTGTGGTCGCATGTGGACCAAGTACATTGCACAATTTCTTATGCAAATTATGTTAAAGCTAGCTCAGTGTCATGTTTAGGGTTAGGGATAGGGTTATGGTTAAGGTTGGGGTTAGGTTTAGGGTCTTGTTTGTGTGTAGGGTTGGTATAAAGATGAGGGTAGTGTTTAGGGTTGGTGTTGGGGTTGAGGTTAGGATTTGGGTAAGGTTTGGTGGTAGGGTTGGCACAGGGTTAGGGTTCAGGTAAGGATTAGGGTTAGGGTTAGGGTTGGTGTGGCAGTTGGGGTTAAAGTTCGTGTTAGCATTGGTATTAGGGTTGGGTCTAGGGTTAGGGTTAGGTTTAGGGTTAGGGTTAGTGTGAGGGTTTGGGTTGAAGTTATGCTTGGGGTCAGTTTTCAGACAGTGTTTTGATGTTGGGATTTGTGCTGGTATGGGTTCTTTGGAGTTTCAGTTTGTGTTTATGTTCGTGGTTGCATAAGTGTCATGTTTAAATTAAGTTAAAGTGAGGGTTCACTGAAGTATTGCAGATTTAGGAAGAAATCTGTCACCAGTGAATATAACCAGGACCATTCTAAGTATTCAAAACAGGTTTAGATAATGGTTTGTGTTGTTGTAGGTGAGTTCACCACAGAAATGATGTTTTTCTCCAACAAAATTGCTTGAAAATGAATGGAGGTGGTGAGTCAATGAGTGCTCAAAACAGATTTACAAACTGGTCTCCTATTTAACTAGGAAACATTACTGTGCAATGGTGTTTTCCATGAAAAATGCTTGGAAATGTGTGCAGATGTTTTTATTACTCAGCTTTTGAAACATTATGCTCATGTTAGTGTTAGGTTGAGGGTTAGGTTCAGGGTTAAGGTTGGGCATGCATTAGTGTTTGATTGTGGGTTAAAGTTCGGCTTAGGCTAGGGTGAGAATTTGGATTCTGCTTAGGGTGGGATTAAGATCAGTGAGAAGCTTGACGTAGGTTTGTGTTGGGTGTTGGTTTTGAGATTCTTGTACATTTACGTGGTGTGGTATGGTTAGGTTTAGGTTAAGATAAGAAGAGTGTTCTCTGAAAAAATTACTTTCAGTCCAAAAACTGAATGGAAGTGAATGGATTCATAAGTCCCTTAGTCTTCAAAACAGAATTAGGTAAGTGACTTGCATAGCAATTCTTGAGTTTTCTGTGAAAATGCTAGTTTTCATGCAGGGCGTGTATCCAAATGAATGGAGCGAGAATGTCATGCAGTTTTCTAAACCTGTTCACAGACATTTTTCAGCAAGAATAAAATGAGACATGTTGGATAATGCTGTTTTTAACTAAAAATATGTATGGTCGCATGTGGCCCAAGTACATTACTCAGTTTCTGACTCAAATTATGTTAAGGCTAGCTCTGTTTCAGGGTCAGGGTTAGATTTAGGGTTAGTGTTAGTGTTAGGGTTGCATTTAGGGTTAGGTTTAGGGCCTCATTTTGGTTTTGGGTTGGTATAAAGTTGAGGGTAGTGTTTAGGTTTAGTGTTGGGGTTGGGGTTAAGATTCGGGTTTGGGTTGGTGATAGGTTTGGGGCTAGGGTTAGGGTTAGGGTTAGGGTTAGAATTATGGTTGGTGTTAAGGTTAAGTTTAGGACTGTGGTTGGGTGAAGGATTGTTATAAATTTGAAGGTTGGGTTTAGGGTTGGTGTTTGTGTTGGTGTTAGGGTTTGGGTTAGTGTTGGTGGTATGGTTGGGGCCAGGGTTAGCATTACAGTTAGGGTTAGGGTTACGGTTGGTGTTTGGGTTAAGCTCAGGGCTGTGATTGGGTGTAGAGTTGGTATAAATTTGAGGATTGGATTTGGGGTTTGTGTTGGTGTTGGGGTTAGTGTTCAGGTTAGTGTTGGCATTTGGTTTGGGGCTAGTGTTAGGGTTAGGGCTAGGGCTCAGGTTAGGGTTAATGTTAAGTTTAGGGTTGATGTTAGTGTTAAGTTAAGGGCTGTGGTTGGGTGTAGAGTTGGTATAACATTGTGGGTTGGGTTTAGCATTGATGTTGGGGTTGGGGTTAGTTTCAGGGTATGGTTGGTGGTAGGATTGGGTCTAGAGTTAGGGTTAGGTTTAGGGTTAGGTTTAATGTGAGTATTTGAGTTGCAGTTAGGCTTGGGGTCTATTTTGGGACTGTGGAGGTTGGGATTTGTGCTGGTATGGGTTCTTTGGGGTTTTGGTTTGTCTTTATGTTTGTGGTTGCATAAATGTCATGTTTAAATTAAGTTAAAGTGAGGGTTCTCTGAAATATTGAAATTTCAGGAAAAAATCTTATGCCAGTGAATGGCACCAGGACCATTCTAAGTTTTCAAAACATGTTTAGGTAATAGTTTGCATTGCTGTAGGTGAGTGCTCTGCAGAAATGCTGTTTTTCTCCCATAAAATTGCTTGAAAGTGAATGGAGCTGGTAAGTCAATGAGCTCTCAAAACATATTTACAAGCTGGTCTCTTATTTAACTGGGAAACATTACTTTGCAATGGTGTTTTCCATGAAAAATGCTTGGAAATGTGTGTAGGTGTTATTATTACTCGGTTTTTGAAACAGATGATATTCATGTTAGTGTTAGCCTCAGGGTTAGGTTCAAAGTTAAGGTTGGGCAAGAATTAGTGTTTGGTTTTGGAATCTGCTTAGGGTGGGTTTAAGATTGGTGAGAAGTATCGCATAGGTTTGTGTTGGGTATTTGTTTTCAGGTTGTTGTACATTTATGGGGTGTTCTAGGGTTAGGTTTAGGGTTAAGGATAGTGTTCTCTAAAGAATTTACTTTCAGTCCAAAAACTGCATGGAAGTGAATGGATCCAATAAGTCCCTTAGCCTTCAAAACAGTAATAGGTAAGTGATTTGTATAGCAATTGTTGAGCTTTCTTTGAAAATTCTTGTTTTCACACAAGATGTGTATCCAAATGAATGGAGCCTGAATGTCATTCCATTCTCCAAAACCATTCACAGACTGTTTTCAGCAAGAATAAGGTGAGATATATTGGACAATGCCATTTTAACCTAAAAAAATGTATGGTCGTGTGGGGACCAGTTCTTTCCTCAGTTTCTGACACAAATTACATTAAGGCTAACTCAGTGTCAGGGTGAGGCTTAGGGCTAGGGTTGGGGTTAGGATTAGGTTAGGGCTGTGGTTGGGTGTAGGGTTGATATAAAGTTGAGGGTAGTGTTTATGGTTGGTGAAATATTCCTTAAACAGCTTCAGCCTGGACCACTCCAACCGTGCTGTACTAGCCCACACTCAGTGATTCTCACCACTCCTATGGCAATAAACTATTGAGTGCCTCCTCTTGACATCATCTATCATGGGTCAAACCTATATAAACAGGATGAGCACCCATATACTTGTCAATCCCTGGGCCCCACTCATGTTCACATCACTCATGCTGTTCATTCTCCTAACTCCCATTGAGGGCACATCCTACATATGGGAATTTGAAATCAGGGAAACTTTTAACCAAAATGAAAAATCAACCACTCATATAACTGGTATGAAAGAATGCTCTCTAACAAATTGTAGCCAGCCTATACCAATCCCCATAAATCCTAAATCAGTTGAAAGGGCTCAAGGCCATATATCTGCTTTCCATACACTCAAACCAAAAGTTACTGTAACCAAAGCAACTATGACAACATACATGGGGAATGCCCCTATCAGTCATGCAAAAATATTCTATGTAGAAAGAATGAATGAATATGATACTGAAATGCCTTGTAAAACTGCCTTCTACTTCCATCCTGACAGCTCCAAACAGCTCTATGTAAATATTGTAGATCCCTGGGATGCAAAAATGGATAGCAGGAATCCAAGGCAAGTTATAAAAGAGGGGCTGGATCCAATACCCTTTAAGCACCATTGAAATACACCGTGAATATGTCCTCATTAATACTACCCTTACCCAGTTATCTATCGACATTTCACAAGCTGAGCAAAGCCTCTCCAAGCATGTTGCCCAAACCTCTGCCTCACCAGCCTCTCTTACATGGCTCCAAATCCTCCAATAAACCTTACATTTCCTCAACCAAACACAAATATTCCTTAAAGTAACCCACTGTTTCCTCTGTGCATCATTAAATAGGACACTATTAGCAGCTGTCCCTATAAATATAACCCAAATACACAATCATAGCCTTGATTCCTGCCATACCACTCTAAAGAATATCCCCCTGTGGGAACCAGAGCCTGATAACCTTCCCTACCTCCTTAAAACCTGCTACCTCACACACACAACTGTAAATCAGACAAAACTTCATAACAAATGCCAAACTAATGTCACTATCCACAACACCACCCATGCCCCCAAAGGACAATATTCCTGGTGTAATGGAACTCTCACCAAGTGCCTTAACTCCACTGCCCTAGGACCATGCTTCCTGGTAACTATTGTTCCTCAATTAACCCTCTATGGGGAGTCCAAATTAACTTTGCTACTGCCCTCTCCTCACTCCAAAAGGGCTGCCTTCCTTCCCATCCTGGTAGGGATCAGCTTAACTGCCTCAGTCATAGACTCAGCCACAGGGGGAGGGGCACTGTTACATGGTATTTTAACCTCTCAAAACTTCAAGACTTGACTACAGGTAGCCCTGAAATTGATGTCAGAATCCCTTTCTTCTCTACAATGTCAATTTACCTCACTAGCCCAGGTAACTCTTCAAAATCGATGAAACTTAGACCTGCTAACAGCTGAAAAAGGAGGAATGTGCATATTCCTTCAAGAAGAATGCTGCTATTACATCAACGAGTCAGGTCTGGTGTAATAAAATATTCAAACTTTAAGCAAACTAAAAGAGGATCTCTACCTCAGAAAACAAGGAATCAACTCTGTCTTAGACTGGTTTTCTTCCCCCCTGGTGACATGGCTCCTCCTGCTATTAGGACCAGTTATCCTAATCTCTCTCTTTTTTCTCCTAGCTCCCTGTCTCCTCAACTTCCTTCAGAGATGCATAAAGGAACTATCACAGGTAGCAACTAAATGCTCTTGCATCATTACCACAGCCTACCCTCCTCACCAGATTCCTATAGCTAACCTCCCTCTCTTGACCATGACAACCCCAGCCTATCACCTCACATCGCCCTAGTACAGCAGGAAGTAGCCAGAAGAACCTTGATGCCCTATTATCACCAAAAGTCTGGAATGTTACACTGGGGGAATGGGGAAGTGCACTGTGACATGAGCTGTGGAGGCTGTGTCGCCCCTCCCTACATAGCTACTGGGCAAGGAGATGAACTGCCCCTTCCAGACACATGACTTCTGGAGAACTGCCCCTTCCAGAAGGTCACCTGACCCCCTTTCTTAAAAATTGTCTACCCCATCACCCAGGCATGGACTCACCTCTCTCCATCTTGGATTTGGTGAGCTCTGCCCAGAAGCACAGAAATAAACCCACCTGCTTTAAATTTCCCAGTCTAACTTCCTTCTTTCTCACCCTTTCCCCTCCTAAACCTTTCAGTTTCTGCCATGTTCGATCACATTTACTTAATGCTTTTGCTGTTATGGGATGCCCTCAATCTATCAAAATGGACAATGGTCTTGCTTATACAGGAAAGTAATTTCATAAATTCTGTACTTCTTTTTCATATTACTCATATCACAAGAATTCCACGTAACCCCTCTGGGCAAAGAATTATTGAATGAGCAAACCAGATGTTAAAGTCTAAAGCAAAAAGGGGGAGATGATGATCAGGAGGAGGATGTTGTGAAAATAAGTACACCTAAAGATCAATTAGCAAAAGCTCTGTTTATTTAAAAATTTTTAAACATTCATGATAATTCATCACAGACTCCTGCAGAACAACATTTTAGTAATTTGGAAAAGAAAAATGATACAAACCAAACAGAACTGCAGCTGCAGCCAATCTTTTGGAAAGATGTTAAGGATGATTTATGGAAACAAGACATGATAAAGGTTTGTGGTAGGGGATTTGCTTTTGTCATTGCAGATGATGGAATCTTGATTTGGATTCCCTCAAAGAGAATAAAACCCAGACATGTCGACCCAGATGAAAATAACTAAATGGGTAATGTATATTATAGGACATATAACTTTAATTGCTGAAGGACAGAGACATAATTATACTTACACTTATTGGACTTATATACCTAACCCACCTTTGCTGCAGGTCCTAACATGGGCACATCTAACTTTACCAAAATATCTGAATACTAGTTTAGGATTCCCAGGTCCAGTGGACTCAAGACTTCCAAAACTACTTAAGGAAGAAGAAAAATGGTATCAAATTTAATTCTTCCATTTTTAGAAAGACCCATATGCATAAATGTATGGAATCAAATGATACTTGCCTGTTAGCTGGGAAAGAAAGTTGGAATGGATGGCAGTCATGTCATGTGGATCAAGCAGTTATCAAAACTAACAGTTCCTATGGAATTGTAAGAGATGTGGCCCCTGTGGGGTCTTCCATCTCTAATTTGAAGGTAACTGAGACTATATGGACAGGCAAGCTAAATCAGAGTTTAATACATAGAGGATGATTTGTGCCAAATTTTGGAGATGATAAATACATTATTCAGAGAAATTTATGGAAAATTTTCCTAGGACTGGGACCAACTTTTATAGCAAATTCTAGTAACTATAACTTCTCTTTAAATAGCAACCATAAACACTATGCACATATAAGAAATCAATCTTTAATTGTGAGAATTATTCTCTATTCACTTGTCTCCAAGCATTTATGTTGCAGAAAAATGAGACAATTATAGCAGCAAGGAGAAGAACAGGCATTTGGCTGCTACTGCAGATGTCAAGATCCTGGCAGTCCTCTCCAGAAACACAAGGACTGATCCATTTAGCAAAAGAATGTCTGAAAAGGACTAAGACACTAATTGGACTCATTATTATTATGTCATTGGAATCATTGGCATTATCTCAGTGTCTGTGGTCACTGGAACTGCATTGTTAGGTTTGGGGCTGCTTATAATCTTTCTCTTCCTCCTCAGCTGTGTCAAACAACAAATATTCAAAATAGCAAGCCATGCCACTAAGCAGAGCCATACTAACACTGTGATTCTGCTGAAAGCCCTTGGCTCCCTCCCAAATCAAAGTCAGAGAGCTTGACTGGTAGCCAATGATGGGTAAGACCCTTCCTTCAGAGCTTAAGGGCAACCTAAGCCAGGCACAGTCACTAAGCAAAGCCATGCTAACAGTGTGATTCTTGCAAAAACTCTTGGCTCCCTACCAAATCAAACTCAGAGAGCTTGACTGGAGGCCTATTATGGGTAAGACCCTTTCTTCAAAGCTTAAGGGCAACCTGAGACAGGCACAGTCTCCAATCCTACCATGATTTGGAGAAGGTATTAGGGGCTGGAGGCAGTTGAAACTAAAACAACTACAAGATTAAAATCAACTCACCAAAAGACATATAGGAGCAAGTAAATAATTAAGAAAGATGCCTGCCAACTTTTTATCTACAATTTGAGGACATGGTAAGCCATATGATTAAGAAACTGGGATAAATATGAATGTTATAAATTTCCATAAAAATGTAGCTATAATAGGGCACAATTAAAAAATGAATTTTCACAACTCATACAGATGGATTAAGGATTTAAATGTTAGAAACACAGAAAAATAATCATAAGGTTGCAAGTGGTAGAATTTTTACCTGCCATGATGGTAGACCTGGGTTCAATTCCAGGCCCATGTGCTTCCCTAAAAAATAAAAAAGCAAACAAATGAAAACCCAAACAAACAAAAATTCAGCAAATGGTGCTGCAATAAGGGGATTCTCTGTGGAAAAAAATAAAATGTGACCCCTGCAATGCATCATATAAAAAGAAAAGAAAACTATTCATAAAATTAATAAAGTACACCAATGGTAAGCATTAATATTTGACCATCTAGCATTCATATCTATAAAAACTATATTCTAATCAAGGGAAAACTCCAGATGTACACTGCAATTTACTAGTTTCTTCTATTTATAGGATGGTTGCCAGGTATCATAAGCCCTCTATCTAGGATTTCCAGATTTAGCAATTATAAATGTAGGAGGCCAAGTAAATTTGATTTTCATAGAAACTTTTTTTGTATTTGTATGTCTAATATCATATGTATGATATGCTATGCTAAAGAATTTTTAATCTTTAACTGAAGTTAAAATTTATCTTGGCCACTTTTGCCATGTTGCAGAGTCATGCCTGGTTTCACTCAATAAAACATTAGTAATGACAATGAAAATGATCAGCAGAATCAGAAAACCTTAATCAATAGAATAAAATGTCCAAAATTTAATTGACAGGTTAATAACATCAAACTTAAACTACTACACTCCAAATTTCTCTGTGTTTGATGTGATATAATTACTCTAAAAATAGTTCAATCTTATTTTTGCCTTTCCAGGCCCCCAAAAGTATCCAGTGGATAAATCACTAAAAGGACGTATCAGTGAATTTTAGCACCCCAGTTAGCCTCCATTCACTTATGTTCTATTTTATTTCCCAAAGACAACTGAATAGATATCTGTCCACTGATGATATTGTTCACAGTTATGAAAAGATTGTAGGAATCCAATTGTCCATCAATTTTTCAAGGATAAACAAAATCTTGTATACACTTACAGTGAAAGTTACTAAGCCATAAAAAATAAATGAAGTTCTTATATATGGCACCATATAGACGACTTTCAAGGTATCCTGTGGAGTGGGATGTCAGACACAAATGGACAGATATTACCAGTAATATGGTAAAGTGAGTATGAGCAAATTCATAGACATGGAAACTAGAATGAAGATTACTAAGGCTGGTGTGGGAGAAGGGAATGAGGAACTAATATTTAATGTATATACAGTTCCTTTTTATAGTGAAGAAAGATATTTGGTAATGGATGGTGATGATTGCAACACAATATCTTGAATGTAAGTAGCATCACCGAATTATATATTTGAATGTGGATAAAGTGGAAATTTAGGTTGTATATGTTACTAGAATACATTTTTTAAAAAGCAAGGGACAGTACAACACAAACTGTGAATCAATATAAATTATGTTCTAGAATTATTTTATCAATTGTAGCAAAACTACCACACTGATACAAAGTGTGAATAGTAGAAAAAACAGCATGTATTTCCATGTGGTAGGGGTATATAGGAATCCTGTATTTTCTGCATACTCTTTCTGTAAATGTACAACTTCTCTAATTAAAACAGCAAATTAAAAGATGTAAAAAATACATCATGAAATAACCACCTGGACAAACAAACAAAATGATTTCCAGGCATATTTCATGAAACCTGTTAAAAAGAAAATAATATGGTTAATGCTAGGCTCTTTTATTCATCTTCAGTATGAATAAATTTTTTATTAAGATTCACCCAAATTTTATAATAAGAAATTTAACTTTAGAATATAGAAATAAAACAACTTTTTGAGATAAAGCATTAATAAAATTGAACACTGCTAATTTGAAACTGCTATGTACCCCAGAAAACCATGTCCAATTCCTTGATCAAATCTTGTGGGGGTAGCCACGTTACTTTGAATCTTGATTCGCTTTTGTGGAGTGGGAACTTTGGGTAATTTCCATGGAGATGTGCCACATACAATTGTGGGTATGACAATTTGATTAGATGGAGATGTGACTCCACCCAATTAAGCTGGGTCTTTGTTAGTTTATTGGTGTCCTTTAAAAGAAGAAATATTTTGAGGTTGCTTCAGAGATGACATACATGCAGATATATGGAGAGTTTTAGAGTGCAAAGAAAATAGATGAACAGTGTTGGTCTTTTGAAGATAGAGAGCTCAGCAGACTTTGCCAAGTGCCTTGCTGTGAGATGTCAAGTAAGCAAGAACCTGGAGATGAAGAAGGGAAGATAAGAAATTAATTTCTGAGTTTTGCCCTGGAGCAGCTAAGTGAAGTCCCACAGAATCTTAGAGAGGAAGTCACTGAAATCAGAAATTGGAAGCAATGGAACTGGGAACAGGACCAGCATATGACAGACACATGCCTTCCCATGAGACAGATATCAGCTATGCTTGAGTAAAGGTACTCTCTCTGGACGCCTTAGTTTGGACATATTTTGTGGCCTTAGTAAATCTATAAATTAATGTTACCTTCTTAAAAGCCATTTGTATTGCTTTACAAGCTGCCACAACACAATAAACCAGCAACTGGACTGCTTTTATAGTGAAGAATTTAATAAGCTGCAAGTTTATAGTTTTAAGGCTGTGACAATGTCCAAATTAAGACAAAGCTCTAAAAATTTCCAAACTAAGGCATCCAAGGAACAATAACTTGGTTTGCGAAAGCTGATGATGTTCAGAGTTTCTCTCTTAGCTTCAAAAGCACACGGAAATGCCTGCTATATTTCTCTACAGGCTTATTCTATGGCTTTCTGGGGACACTTTATGCATTTCTAAAGGTCTCTGGTTGTGTGGGCTCTGTTGGCTCTGATGGCTCTAAAGCTTTTGTCTCAAAATGTTTCCCTGTTAACTGGCTTCACTGGCAATCTCATCTTGAATAGGTGATGACACATGTCCATGGAAACCATATAATCAAAAGTTATCACCCACATTTAGGTGAGCCACATCTTCGTGGGCAGGACATGTCTTTTCTGGTGTACACAACAGATTCAAACTGTCACATTCCATTTCTGTTATATTGGATTCTAGCAGCATATAACCAACTAAACCTAAGTAAAATAAATGTTTATGTACAAGTTTACAATAATTACTAAGTGAGACATATAATATCTATGATAAAGTTAGAAATCAGCACCACTTACAGAAAGAAAAGCAACTCAACACTTCCTTTATATTCTGAATCTGCCTTTATTGTGATTCTTTATCACTTGCTTAGGTACCAATTACTGGGCAAAAAATAATTATAGTTACTAACATGATTTGTCCAAGGATTTTTGCTCTAAATGTTGCTATAATTGGCCTAATATTAAATATGAGTGAAAATTATTTGTTTTAGTAGTAAATTTCCAGCATGAAGTAAATACAGAGAAGGTATTATTATAATTAGATAAAGGGGTGCTAGATGAAAAAGTGATGAAATATGACTGAGAAAATAGTGTGAGTTTTATTCAATTTTCACTGAAACTGTGGACAGCTTTTACAAATGCAGTGGAGCTGGTGTTGGAGGGGCTGTATACTTTCACCTCCATAGCTCACTAAAGAGAAATCATTCAGTCCTAATATAGGAGCTCATATATGTGAACCCAGGAACCAGCAGACTTGGTTTATCTACATACTGATACCTGACAGCAGTGTTCAGTGCATACCTTCCATCTCTGAGGCAGACCACGGCAAGTGCCTGATTTTGGAGGTAAAACTGGAGGCTTTCCACCATCGTGAAGAAAGAGAATACAGAGCACAGCTGACCTGATAATTGGCCAGTGAGAGGGAGACTATAGGTCTCACTCTCTGTATCCTTTTTCTATAGAGGTTGAAGGCACTCATGGCATGCTCAGGTGGAGATGTAGGGACAGGGGACAGAGCCATGCTGCAACACCAGAAACTCTATCTCTGACCCAGAAATACAGGCTACATACCAGACAGGACCTAGGAGGTTGATGAAAAGCAAGGTATCACTGGGCTACCTACAGCATGAGGAAAAGTGATTCTCTCAGAATCACAGCTTGAGATCATTGCAACTCAGGAGCCTGGGAATCACCAGACCCATTATGCCTATAAACAGATTCATCTCAAGGTGCACAGTGCCTACACCCAGCACCCAGGAATGGGAGTTTTCATATGCAGTGAGACCTGCTGCATTGACCAGACTCTCACCTGTTTTTAAACCTGCTCAGTAGGCTGCAGCTAAGCAGGGGTGGGCTTGAGGGGAAAAGGTGGCCCAAGTATGCCATATGTTGGGAAGACAGGGAAGTGCACTCTGGCAAACTGTTATTATCTTCAGTCTTCAACACATTTCCAAACAGATTTGCATGCTCCAAGGGAGGCCTCAGCTTTGATTTGGCTGGGGATTAGGACAAACCAAGTACCAAAACAGACTTTCAGTACAAACACAAGCAACCAAAATTCTTAGACAAATGAGGGAAATCAACTTTCAAAATAATTTCATGAAGATAATCAAATGCTTACAAACCAACAGAAAATCACAAACACATTAAGATGCAAGAAGATATGGCTAAACCAAATTACAAAATTAAAAAGCTAGGTGTGACACAGAACTTGGAACAAGTAATCAAAGATGCACACGAACATCTCCTAAATAACTTCAATGAGTTGGCTAAAGACACAAAACTTATCAAGAAAATCCTAGATAAACACATGGAAAGAATGAAATAATAAACAAAAAATATAATAGATCTTTAAAATGAAAGATAGTATAGATCAAATTAAATATATGCTTGAGACATCCAACAGCACATTTGATGATGCAGAAGAAAGAATAAGCAAACTAGAGGACAGTGTAAATGAATTTTAATGCACAAAACAACAGATGGTGAAAAAGATAGAAAATTTTGACTTAGATATAAGAGAAATGATTGACGACATGAAGCATACAAATGTACAATTCATTGGAGAAATGGAAGTTAAACTGACAGGAAGATAATCAATTGAAGAAAACCTTCCTAATACAAATGAAATAAGCCCAATGAACTCTAAATAGAATCAATTCAGATAGTCATACTCCAAGTCATAGACTAATCAGACTGCAAAATATTGAAGAGGAGAGAGTCTTAAAGCATCAAGGGAAAAATGACCAACCACATATAAAGGAAGTTACATAAGACTAAGTATCAATGGAATACATAAGATTCTGAACCAGAAAAAATTTTTACAATAATTTCCTTATACAGCAAAGCTGTCCTTTAAAACTGAGTGGGTTTAAAAATTTCACAAACAAACGCTGAAAGAAATTGTCAATCAGAGACCTTCCCTGTAAGAAATATTAATCAAAAGGTCAGGTCCTTGATCTTCAGGCTTGCTCTTGTGAACCTTATATATGTAACAAAGGAGCTTAGCTTTTCTATAAGTGTATCTAAGAGTCATGTTTGGAGGATGTCTTTTGTTGCTCAGATGCAGCCTCTCTCTTTCTAAGTCCAACTCTCCAAATGACATAATTACCCCCGTACCTGGGAAATCACATCCACAGGTGAAAGTCTCCATGAGGGCTCCTAGGGGTGTGCCTGGTCCTGGCACCATGGGATCAACAATGTCGTTCTAAAAAAGGGGGGGGGAAAGAAGTACAAAAAATAAGGTATCAGTGGCTGAGAAATTTCAAATAGAGTCAAGAGGCTACCATGGAGATTACTTTTATGTAAGCTTCAGTTAGAAATTGTTACCTATCATAACTTGACAACCCCCAATCAAAACTATACCTGCCAATCCTAACACCCAGGACATTAGATAAGATTGTACAAAACTATCTTGCACTAAGGTAAATTTCCAGAAGCCAACAGCATCTAGATGGGTCTTTAGACCAGATATGTCCTGAAATGTAGAGGGGTCAGCCTCTCCAGAACATCAGTTTGTTCTATCCCCTTATCCCATATTATTTTTAAACCCTTCCAACAGGAAAAATTAGAATAGGCATAGCCCCAAAACCTCTAAAGAGTAGGAGAAAGATGATGATTGTAGAGCTACATAGAGAAGGTAGGGTTTAACAGATATGCATGATTGCTGAACCATTATTTTGATATTTCTTTTAATCCCCAGGGTCTGGGAACTGCTAAGAGTAAAAACATGAAAATGTGGAATTGTAATCCACATCAAACTCTGAAATCTGCCCAACAACTAATTGTTGTGATGTGCTTTTAAATGTATTGCTTTTTTGTATATATCTTATGTTTGTTATGAAAAAAGTCTAATGTGATAATAATTAAATAAATAAATGAATAAAAAATACTAAAGCAATTCTATAAGCCTGAAAAGACACAAAAGAGAGGTCTGGAGGAGGGCACAGAATTGAAAAATGTTAGTAAGATGTACTTAAAGGATAAAAATGAAAAGAGGAAACTTCGAACTGACAAATGAAAACCAAAGTATAAGATGGTTGAATGAAGAACTGTCTGCATGGAAATAACTTTGATTTTTAACAGATTAATTTCACCATTATAAACTTCACACTGAAAGATTGATTTAAAAACTGATTCATCTATATGCTGTTTACAAAAGACTCATCTTAAAGCCAAGGTTGCAAAAAGGTTAAAAATGAAAGGATGGATAGAAAGATATTCAATGCAATTTGTAACCAAAAGAAAGCAGTGGTAGCTACAATAATATCAGACAAGTTTGAGTTTTTTTCCTGTTGGGCAGGCACTGAGAATTGAACCTGCTCTCTGGCATAGCAGGTGAGAATTCTGCACTGAGCCACCATTACACCAACTGGCAAGTTTGATTTTAAATGCAAAGATATCATAAAGGACAAGAAAGAACACTGTATATTAATAAAAGGGACAATTCACTGAAACCAACTAATAATCATAAATGATTATGTACCTAATAACAGAGCCTCAAAGTTCATGAGGCAAACATTGGCATAAATGAAAAAAGAAATACACATTCTACAATAATATTGGAAGACTTCAATACACAACTCTCTTCTATAAATACACCACTCAGAAAAGGGATCAATAAAGAACTGTATAAGTGATTAGACTTATAAATAAATAGATCCCCAAATCAGCAGGATATACATTCCTCTCAAGAGCTCATGGAACATTCTCTATGTTAGATCATACGCTGGGCACAAAACAGGTCTGATAAATTTTAAAAGAATGAAATCATTCAAAGCACATATTGTGACCACAATGGAATGAAACTAGAAATCAATAACCTGCTAAGAATTGGAATGTTCACAAATACATGGAGGTTTAAAAATACACTCTTAAACAAACAGTGGGTCAAAGAAGATATTGTAAGAAAAACAACATTAAAAACCTGGAGGAGAATAAAAACAAAAATACAGCATATCAAACCCTATGGGATAATTTCAAAGGTGGTGCTGAGAGGGAAATTTATATCTCTAAATGCCTACATTCAAAAGGAAAAAAGATCTAAAACCAAAGACCTAACAGAACAACTGATGAAACTAGAAAAAGGAGAGCAAGTTAACTCTAAAACAAGTAAAAGAAAATAATGATTAAAGCAAAAATAAATGAATTGGAGAACAAAAATCAATACAGAGAATCATGAAAACAAATATTGGTTTTTTGAAAAGATCAACAAAATTGACACTTACCTTGACTGATGATGTCTAAAAGAGGCATATATGCATATAAACATAATCAGAAATGAGAAGAGGGACATTACCATGGGCTCTAAGTGAAAAACAACCAAAAGAGGATACTATGAACAATTCTACGTCAAGAAATTAGTCTACTTAGATGAAATGGACAACTTCCCATAAACAACCTAAACTGACTAAAGAAAAAATAGGAAACCTCAACAAATAAATCACAGTAAAGAGAGTCCATCAGTCATCAATATCATCCTACACAAAATTCCAGAGCCAGATGGCTTCAGAGGGGTATTTTGCCTAACATTCCATAAAGAGCTAATGCAATCCTTTCTCAAATTCATCCAAACAATTCAAGAAAATGGAGCATTACCTAACTCATTCAGTGAAGTTAATATCACACTGGTAAAAAAGCTTGATAATGTTAATACAAGAAAAGAAAACTAAAAGACCAATCTCCCTACTGAATATAAATATAGAAATTATATAAAAAAAAAAACCTTTTGAATGGAATCCGACAGTGCATTAGGGAATTACACACCACTTCACAGTGGCATTTATTCCAGGTATACAAGTGTGGTTCAACACAAGCAAACAATCAATGCAATACAACACATTAATGAATCAAAAAGGAAAAAGCACGATTTTTTCAATATGATTTCCCAATATGATAAAGAGTATATGTGAAAAACCTGGAGCTAGCATCATATTCAATGGCAAGAGACTGAAATCTTTCCCCCTAAGATCAGGAATGAGGCAAGGATAACTACTGTCAGCACTGTTATTCAACAATGTGCTAGAAGTTCTAGCTAGAGCAATTAAGCAAGAAAAGAAATAATTAGCACCCAAATCAGAAAGGAAGAAGTAAAACTTTCATTATTTGTGGATGACAAGTTCTCATACTGGAAAAATCATTAGAAATCACTACAAATAACAAATAAATTCCATGAAGTGTTAGGATACAGGGCTAATGTGTAAAAGTCAACAGTTTCTGTACTCTTATGATAGTCTAAGGAGACAAGAAAATGAATCAAGTATCTAGGAAAACTCTTAACCAAGGATGTAAAGTAACTGCACATAAAAAAGTACAAAACATTGCTAAAAGAAATTAAATGCCTGAATAAGTGGAAAGACATTCTACGTTCATGGATAGGAAGACTAAATATCATTAAGATGTAATTCTACCAACTTGATCTACAGATTCGGCACAATACTAACCAAATTTCAAATAACTTGATTTGAAGACTTGGAAAAGCTATTTGTCAAATATATCTGGAAGGAAAATAGGCCTCACATAGCTATAAACTTCTATAAAGTGAATACAAAGTGGAAAGACTTAAACTTCATGAGTTTAAAGCTTATTTGAAATCCACAATAGGAAAAACAGCAGGGTATTTCTTCTAGTTTGGTAGTTGCTGAAATGCAGCACACCAGAGACAGATTAGCTTTTAATAAAAGGGGATTTATTTCATTAGTCCTTCAGAGAAAAGGCAGCTAACTTTCAACTGAGGTTCTTTCTTATGCGGGAAGGCACAGGGTGATATCTGCTGGCCTTCTCTCCAGGCCTCGGTGCTCCAACAACTTTCCCTGGGGTGAGTCCTTTCTGCATCTCTAAAGGCCTGGGCTGAGCTTCAAATGGTGAGATGAGGTATGCTAAGCTGCTTGGGCTGTGCTATGTTGAGCTCTCTCAATTAAGCACAAGCAATTAAAACAAACATCATTCATTACAGCAGGCATGCCTCTTAGCTGACTGTAGATGTAATGAACAACAGACGAGGTTCATGTACCATTGTCTCATGTCCACAGCAACAGAACTAGGTAGCTTCACCTGGACAAGTTGACAACTGAATCTAACTACCACAGTATTACACAAAGATGGAAATATCCAGCAAGCTGAGAAATAGACCCTCAGATATATGGCAAATTGATTTTTTAAAACTTTTTTATTGTGTAGTATAATATATATACAAAGAAAAGAATGAAAAAAGCAGTAGTTTTCAAAGCACTCTTCAACAAGTAGTTACATGACAGATCTGAGATAATGGTGTGGTAGTCCATGACAAATTCTGGGATCTGTGTGATAAATTGATTTTTGACAAGGCCCCCAAATCTACTGAACTTGGACAGAATAGCCTCTCCTATATATGGGGGCTGGGAGGACTGGATATTCATAAAGAAAGGAATGAAAGATGACCCTTACCTCACACTCTACACAAATATTAACTCAAAATGGATCAAAGACCTAAATGTCAGAGCCAGTAACATAAAACTACTAAAAGAAAATATAGAAAACTTCTTCAAGATCCTGTGATAGGAGGTAGCTTCTTAGACCTTACACCCAAAGCACAAGCAGTGAAAGAAAAAATAGATAAGTGGAAACTCTTCTAGATTGAACACTTATGCACTTTAAAGGACTTTTTCTAAAAGATCTGAGAGAGAGTATTTGTAAATCACATCTCTGATAAGGGTTTGATATCCAGTGTATATAAAAAAACTCATACAACTCAAAAACAAATGTTCAAACACCCCAATTATAAAAGACGCAAAAGATATCAATAAACATTTTTCCAAAGAGGAAACATAAATGAATAAAATGCACATGCAATTATATTAATCTTCATTAGGTTTTAGTGAAATGCAAAGCAAAACCACAATGAGATATTATCTCAAACCTGTAAGAATGGATACTATAAAACAAACACAAAACTAAATATGTTGGAGATGATATGAAGAATTCTTGAACCACTTACTGTTGGTGGGAATGTAAAATGTGGAAGACAGTTTTATGGTTACACAGAAAACTTAATTTTGAATGGTCATTTGACACAGCAATTCTGCTACTTGGTATATAATCAGAAGATCTGAAAGGAGTGACACAAACAAACATTTGCACAGTAATATTCACAGCAGCATTGTTTATAATTGCCAAAACATGGGAACAATGCAAATGTCCATCAACAGATGAGTGTTTTATATTGTGGTATATACATACAGTGGAATATTATGCAGCAGTGTAAAAGAATGAGGTAAAAAATATATGTCAACATGGATGAACTTGAGGATAAAATATGGTGTGAAATAAACAAGAGACTAATGTGCTAGAAGTTCTAGCTAGAGCCATTAAGCAAGAAAAGAAATAATTAGCACCCAAATCAGAAAGGAAGAAGTAAAACTTTCATTATTTGTGGATGACATGTTCTTATACTGGAAAAATCATTAGAAATCACTACAAATAACAAATAAATTCCACAAAATGCAGAAATTGTTTGATTTCACCTATATCAACTACCTAGAAAAGGCAAACTCAGATTGTAGAATACAGATGATCAAGATATAGTAACAAGTTAGAGAAGAGGGATTGGTTCCTTGTATGTACAGAATTGATAATGAGATCGAACTTCAGTGTCTGGGTTTGGATAGAGTTTATGATAGTTAATTATTGGGATTACAAGTAATGATATCATATGGAAGGTGAATTTAATTGGAAGGGGTTGTTTGAAGTCATGTATCACATTGACTAACACTACAAATATAAATAAGTTTACACATGAACTATTACATAGGTATGACATCTGTGTAAAGAGTTAATAATGTGTGATATATTATGTTTAGCTTAATGTAATACTTTCATACATTCCAGGATATTTGGGGCAGGAATTTAAAGAGTATTTACAAAAAGCTCTTGAATGAATGGAGAAATATGTAGAACTATTAAACTTCCCCATCAAGAAAATTTCTAATATTCTCTCAAGCATTACAGTCTCCCTATTTAATAAGCCAAGCTCTTGATCTTGAGATTTACTCTAATGAAATTTATTTCTTAATGATGAATATAGTCTTACCTATAATTATGCCTAAATCTCAGCCCCAGAGAACCTCTTTTGTTGCTCAGATATGACCTCTTTCTCTAAGAGAAGCTCTTCAAGTAAACTCAATACCCTCTCCCCTATATGGGACATGACTCCCAGAGATGAGCCTGGTCCTAGCATTGTGAGATTGACAATGCCTCTTGACTGAAAAAGGAAATTGAAATGAAACAAACAAGGATTCTGTGGCTAAGAAATTTCAAAGAAAATAGAGACGTCATTCTTTAGGTCACTCTTATACAATCTTCCTCAGGATATTGCAAATTGCCATGACATGCCAAGCACCAACCAATCATATTCATGAAAATCACAAATAATACCTTTGAGACTATCTAATATTCTATAAATGTTTTACATTTTTTAGTTTATTTTTTCAGAAACTTAAAGCCTCCAGACTGTTCCTATGTCAGTTAAGCCCTGAAGACCAGGGTACCATTTTCTGAGTACGTTAACCAGTTGCATTCCCATAACCCATAATACTGACACTCCTTTTCAGTGTGTGAAGATAGAATGGCATAAGGGATTGGGGATTGTGGGAAGATGGAGTAAAGAGTTCCAGGATTAAGTCTTTCCCATAAATAAGCAGAAACTGACTGATAGAATGATGTTGGAATTTCTGAGGTCAGAACAATGTACAGTATCCAGGAGGAGCTGAAAGAAGAGGAAGAGGAAGTTTTTCTAACCATGGGCACAATTACTAGTGCCAATACCATACCCATGCATCAAGCTAGCAGTGTTTCCAGCCACTGGCAAGCTTTATTTTGACATATGGAGAAATTGATATCTTATTCCTGAAGACTGGGGTGGGGGGGCATGATCAGTCACTGACCATGATTTTCAGTTAGTGACTTTTGTGTTACTGGAGGTCCAGATCTGAAGGCAGCCAATGTTTTAACCCACCCAAGACAAGGGCATTTTTGGCAATTATTTTAACCTGCCCCAGACAAAAATATTCATTGAGGAAATTTAAATATGGTGCACATTTTCAGGGCTGCAGGGGACAGTTAGTTGAGGGCTGCATTTGATGGGCAGGTGGAGAAAGCTCAGCTTTGCAGAGCTCTCAGAGAAGCTTTTTGTGCTCTTTCTGATCCCCTCACTAGGGCAATTTGGAGACAGCTTGTTCCCGCCTTTTGTGCCCCTAGCCTTGTTTTGATTGGAAGAGACTGACTTGTGAGACAATCTTCTTTGAGCCCTTCCTTACAGAATTTGTCCTCCAGACAAGAAGAAGCTTGAAACAATGAAAATCTAAATATTTTTAGACATGGACAATCTAGGGAAAAATCTTGCCAGCTTTAAACATCTGGGGGAGAATGGTCAGTTTCATGAAAAACAAATGCAACAACAGAACTCCTGTAAACAGGGGAATTCCAAAACAACAAACAAACAAAACCCAGTACAAGACACAGCCCTAGAAAGACAGGATAAAGCCTGAACACTGTATTCACCTTGAGTAGACATTCCTGAGATTAAGGCCGAAGTTAAGAAAATCATTTTCTTATAAACAGTTGTTTCAAAAGACATCTCATGAATGAATCACAGAGCTAAATTTTTAAAATATACATTGTGAAGCAGAAGAGTACAATTCAAACAAAGAAAAAAGAAATAATGGCTGTTCTAGTTAGCCAGCTGCTGGAATGCAATGTACCAGAAAAGGAACAACTTTTTTTAGGAACCACTTTTAGATGGGGGAATTTAATAAGTTGCTTGTTTAAAGTTCTAAGGTTGAGAAAATGTCCCACTTAAAACAAGTCTACAGAAACATCCAATCTAAGGCATCCAGGGAAAGATATTTATGTTAAGAAGGCTGATGACATTCAGCATTTCTCTCTCAGCTGGAATGGCAACCTGGTGAACATGGCAGCATCTGCTGGCTTTCTCTCCAGGCCTCTATTCATGAAAATTCTGAGGAGACATTTCCCTTTGCGATCTCCAAAGGTCACTGGCTCACAAACTTTCCGCTTCATACTTCTGTGGTGTTCTGAAGCTTTCTTGTGGCTGGCATCATTCTCTGCTCTCTCAGAGTCTCTTCTTTTATAGGATTCCAGTAAACAAATCAAGACCCACATAGAATGAGTGGAGACATATCTCCATCTAATCAAGTTTAAAAACCACAATTTATTGAGTCACAACTCCATGCAGATAATGTAATCAACATTCCACCATATAGTACTGAAGAGAGATTAGAAGAAAGAGTTACTTCCACAAGATTGATTAGGATTAAAACATGGCTTTTCTAGGTACATAAATCATTTCAAACTGGCACATTCCACATTCTGGACTCTAAAAAGACATGTTTTTCTGATATACAAAATGCATTCCGGTGATGCAATGGCGGCTCAGTATTAGAATTCTTGCCTGCCATGCCAGAGATACAGGTTCAATTCCTGTAGCCTGCCCAAGCAAAGAAAAATTACATTCATTCCATAACAATATCTGAGATCATTGAACCATTTCAGTAACAATACAAATACAATACAATGTTAAAACCAGTACAAAAATCTCAGATTAAAGTTAGTTCCAGGCATGGTCTGTTTTAAGGCAAAATTCTCTTCTGGCTCTGGATGTGCAAAACCTCAAAAGAAGTTATTTGCTGCCAACATACAAAGTAGAGAGTCATAGTGTATGTATACCCATTATGTATTTCCATAGGGAGAAATTGGAAGAATCACAGGGGTCACCAGATCCAAGCAGTTTCAAAAACTTACAGGGCAATCTCCATTAAATTTCAAAGTCTGAGAGTCATTTATCTTCAGAGTTTTAGAAAGTATCAGTCCCACCTTTTCCAAGGGCCTATGCAGAGTCCTACCTCTCTCCAAATGTAATCTTGGAGGATATTGAGGGAACCACCTTTTTCTTGTATCCACCCTCTCCAAGGATCAAGACTGCACCCAGGCTCTCTGCCATCTCTGGGGCACATGCTCAACCCCTCCATGTGGTGACAGCCAGGCTCTCCCCAAATCCCAAGTAATGTGCTCCACCCTCTCCATGCCCTGATGTTCATGACTCTTTGTTGCAAGGAGACATCCTCTGCCTTTAGGGCAAATTCACCTTCTTCATGCAGGTGCTTGGGTGAGTCTACCCTCCTGGCCCAAGGCTTCTTGTCTTCAGTTCTCAGTCTCCATGGTTCTGACTCTGAAGTTATTTTCCCTCTAATGTGTCCCTTCTCTGTCCCTCTCAGACCTGACTGGCAGTGGTTCTCTTTATACAGATCCTGCAACACTCTTATTGGTTTTCTATGCAATTGTCTCAGATCATGCCCACTGGCTATAAGGAGTTTCCACAAATCTTTCCTGGATAAGTCAACATCCAATCCTGGTTTTCACTGAAATGACTGACTGTTTCCACATTTGACCAAATCCTCATATGAGGCACAATTCTCTGGGTACTCCCTTCCTGGGAGCCCAGAATTTTCCAGAACATCAACTTCTGGTTTCTTTGTAACAAAGAGTACAGTTATTAGCTTATCTCTTTCTTGTTGCATTTCACTACAAGCTCTGAGTAAAAACCAGGCTGCACTCTCCACATGTAATTTGGAGATTGATTCTGCTAAGCATCCAATTTCATGGTTTTTAAAATCTACCTTCCAGCCAAGGCCACTAGTCAATTCTGCCAGATTAACTGCCATTTTAAAGTAAGGCTTGACTTCCTTCCAGTCTATTATAACATATGCCTTATTTCTGTCTCAGTCTCTAACAAAAATGTCCTTAGTGTCCACATTTCTACCAACAGTCTCTTCAAAGCATTCTAGGTCTTCTCTATCAAACTTCTCACAGCTCCACCAGAATCTTCCCCTTATTCATTTAAAAAGTCATTCCAACATGTATAGCACTAACAAACTGCAGCATCACCCCACTCAACTGGTACCAAAATATTTTATAGTTTGCTAGCTGACAGAATGCAATATACCAGAAATGGGACAGCTGTTAAAAAGAGGAATTTAATGAGTTTCTTGTTTCTAGTTCTATGGCTGAGAAAATGTCCTAATTAAAACAAGTCTATAGAAATATCCAATCTAAGGAATTCAGGGAAAGATAACTTGGTATAAGAAGATACATGATGTTCAGCATTTATCTCTCAACTGGAAGGGCACATGGTGAAAATGGCACTATCTGCTGCCTTTCTGTCCAGGCCTCTTATTTCATGAAGCTCCCTGGGAGGTGTTTTCCTTCTTCATCTCCAAAGGCTTGTGGACTCTCTGCTTCGTGGTTCTGTGGCATTCTGAAGCTGTCTTGTGGCTGTCATCATTCTCTGCTCTTTCAGAATCTCTTCTTTTATAAGATTCAAGTAAACCGATCAAGACCCAGGTAGACTGGGTGGAGACACTTTTCCATCTAATCAGGTTTAATACCCACAATTCATTGAGTCACATCACGATAGAGATAATCTAATCAAGTTTCAAACCTATGGTAGTGAATAAAGATCAGAAGAAATGGTTGTTCCCACAAGACTGATTTGGATTAAAACTTTTAATTAAAAGTTTTTTAATTAAAGATTTTTTAATTAAAAGATTAAAAGACTTTTCTAGACTACATATATCTTTTCAAATGAGCACAATGGCTTATCCAAAGGAAAAGAAAAAAAAACTGAAGTCTTTAAGGAAGAAGACCAAAAAATGATCAAATGGAAAAATGCCTTTAAAAATGTTCATAAAAATTTTAGAGGTTATGAAATTAAATACAGAGAAAGAACTAAATAAAAATCAGGAAACTATGAATGAAAAACATGAGAAAGTTAGTAAAATAATAAAAGCCTTAAAATGAACCACAGATAAATACAGGGATTGAAGTTTACAAAAACTAAAATGAGATATGTCCAGGAAGGTTTCAAGAACAGATTGGAAAAAGAAAGACTCAGTGAACAGTGAACTCAAACATAAGACACTCGAAATGAGTCAGACTGAGGAATAAAAAGTAAATAAAAGTGTCTACAGAGAGTGAAAATAACCACCACAGGGACACCACTACATACTGATATACACATTAAGGAAGGTGAAAAAATTTAGCAAAAATGGAAGACATATTATTCAAAGAAATGATGACAGAAAACTAACTTAACTTAGCACATAAGTGAATATGTATATCAAGGAAGCACAGAGAACACCAAACAGGATAAACATCACAGGAAATTTTCCAAACCATATATTTATCACAATAAACAAAGTAAAGGAAAAAGAGAGGGCTTTGAAAGCTGCAAGGTAAACAACATGTAATATACAAGGGAGTCCCAATTTGATTAAGGGCTGGTTTTTCATCAGAAACTATGGAGGCATGAAGGCAGTAGGTTGAAATACTTAAAGTGGTGAAGGAAACTAACTGCCAGCCAAGAATTTTATATATGAAAAATATAAACAAAGGTGATATTAAAATATTCCCAGGTAAACAAAATATGAGGGAGGTCATCACCAATAGACCTTCCCTGCACACAATTTTGTGGGAGTTTTTCAGACTGAAATGACAGGATATTAGGTAGTTGTTCAAAGTGACATGAAGAAATAAGACCTCTGGTAAAAGGTAATCCATTTGGGAGATTATACATTACAGTATTATTGTAGTGTAAAGTTTGGTATGCAACTCCACCTCTTATATACTACAGGTGCCAAAATTTGAATGCATAAGAAGTAAAGATATGCTTTAAATCTATGGTTTTGTAGATATAATAATGCAAAAAAATATATGGTAACATGTACCAAAAAAGGTGACACAATAGAGTAACAGCAAAAGTATATGTATATTGTATTGAAGTTAAGTTGGCATCAAAATAAATATGAATGTTACATATTTACTATGTTAAATAATATCCCTATGGTAAACACAAACTAAGTAGATGAAAAATATATCCAGACGGAAAAAAAGGTGCACTCAATAGAGTAAAATAAACAACATCAATAAATTTAAAAGTAGGCAGTAGTGGTGAAGAACTGAGGGATAAAATGAAGGTATGATATACAAAGGCTAAATAACAAAAGCCCCATTATATATGAAATAAATACTGAACATTTTGAAAGGGGAAATTCACAGAACTGAATTAGTTGTAGAAGTCTTTAATACATCATTTTCAATAATAAATAGGACACCAAGATAGAAAATCAATATAAAATGCAAGACTTTCATAAAACACTAAACCACTTAGACCTAAAAGACATTACAGAACACTTCACTCAACAAAAACAGAACGTGCATTTTTAAAAATTGGTCATGGATCATTCTCCAGAATAGATGATATGTCAGGTCACAAAAATTGTCTCCGTAAATTAAAATATTGTAATCATGCAATGTATAATGTCTGACAACAATGGAATGAAACTAGAAAAAAGTAACTCTAGGAGAAATGGGAAATGCAATGATAAGTGGAAATTAAACACCATAATTGTAAACAATCAATGGGTCAAAAAAACAAATCACAAACAAAATTAGTAGATAACTTGAGGGAAATTAAAATGAAATAATCATATTAAAACATATGGGATGCAGTGCAGGCTGTGCTGAGAGTGAAATTTATAGTTCCAAATTTTTAAATTAAAAAGGTAGAAAAATTTCTAACTAGAAATCTAACCTCAAAACTAAAAAAAAATTAGGAAAAGAAGAGCAAACTAAACCCAAGACATATGGAAGAATGGAGTTAAATGAACTTGAAGAAAAAAATAAAAAGAATCAACAAAAGCAAAATTTATTTTTTTAAATAAATCAATAAAATTAGCAAACTTTTGTCTAAATTAAACAGGAAAAAAGATAGATGAAGCAAATAATGAAAATCAGAAATGAAAAGGAATATTACTACCTAACTGAGGAAATAAATATGATTTTAAGAGGATATTTTGAACAATTGTATGCCAATAAATTAGACAGCTTAGGTGAAATGGACAAATATTTAGAAACACATAAATCACCATGTAGAATAAGAAGAGAGAAGTCTCAACAAGCCAATTACTAATGAAAAATTGAGTTAAATATCAAGCTTCCCATCCAAGGAAAGCCCAGGACCAGATGCCTTCACAGGGCAAATCTTTCAAATATTTGAAAAGATTTACCTCCAATTCTGTTCAAACTCCTACAAAAAACTGGAGAGGGGGGAACAATCCCTAATTCATTTCATGAAGCCATCACCCTTATAGCAAAGCCAGAAAAAGATATCACAAGAAAATAAAACTATAAACTAATATTTCTTATAAATATAGATGCAAAAATCCTCAATAAAATGCTGGCAAACAAAATTCAACTGCATAGGGCAATATCTATATAATGTGATCAAGTGAGTTTTATCTAAAATATGTAAGACTAGTTCAACAAGAGAAAATAAATTAAAATAATATACCACTTTAACACAGTCAAGGGAAAACACACACATAATTATCTCATTTGATGCCTAAAAGCACTTGATGAAATCCATCAGCCCTTCCTGATGTAAACACTGAAAATTCTAGCATAGAAGGAAGCTTCCTCAAAACAATAAAGGACATGTACAAAAAGTCTACATCTGGCATCATACTAAGTTGTGAAAGATTGAAAGCTTTCCCTCTAAAATCAGGAACAAGACAAGGATTACCACTGTCACAACTTTTATTCATGATTGTACTTGAAAATTTTGCCAGAGCAATTAGGGAAAAAAAAATGATAGACATCCAAACATGAAAAGAAGTTATAAAGCATTCCCTATTTGCAGATGACATGAACCTATATACAGAAAATCCTGTAAAATCCACAGAAAAACTCCTATACCTAACAAATGAATTCATCAAAGTAATGAAGTACAAGATCAACACTCAAAAATAAAAAGAATGAACAATCAGAAGAAATCAATAAATAAAATTCCATTCAATACAGCAACTAAAAGAATAAAATATCTAATAATAATTTTAACTAAGGTTTTAAAAGACTTGTACACAGAAAAATATGAAACATTGCTACAAGAAATCAATGAAGACCTAAATAAGTGGAAGGGCATTCTCTGTTCCCAGACATGAAGACTAGTACCATTAAGACATCAATATTACCCAAAGCAATTTATAGATTCAATGCAAACCCAACCTAAATTCCAACAGCCATCTTTGAAGAAATGGAAAAACCACCCATCATATTTATATGGAAAGTAGCAGGGCCCAAGTAGCTAAAACCATTTTGAAAAAGCACAAAGCCTCAATAACCATAAGTATTGGCACAAAGACAGATATTGAGATCAATGTAATCAGATTGAGAGTTCAAATATCAATCCTCACATTTATGACCAAAGAACTTTTGACAAGGAAGCAGAGATAGCCCAATCAGGAAAGAATAGACCCTTTAACAAATGGTCTTGGGAAGGTGGAGGCCTACACTTCACAATATATAAAAATCAACTCAAAATGGGCCAAATACCTAAATTTAAGAGCCAGAACTATAAAATTCATAATAGAAAATGTAGGGAAGTGTCTTAAGGAGTTTACATTAACCAATGGTTACTTAGACTTTACACCCAAAGCGAAAGTCACAAAAGAGAAAACAAAAAGGTAAATGGCTCCTCAACAAAATTTAAAAGTTTTGAGCCTTAAAGGATGCTATCATGAAAGTAAAATGACAACCTACACAATAGGGAAATATTTGCAAACCACATATCCACAAAAGGTTAATTATCCAGAATATATAAAGAAATCTTTCTACTTAACAACAAAATGACAAACAAATCAATGAAAAAATTGACAAAAGTCTTAAATAGACTCTCCAAAGAAGATATACAGATGGACAGAAAGCAAATCAAAAGATGCCCAACATCATTAGCCATTAAGGAAATGCAAATCTGAAGAACAATCCCAGAAAACTAGATAAAGAATGAACATATGACCCAGCAAATCCACTACAAGGCATATAGGCAAAGGAATCAAAATCAGGTATCAGACAGATATTTGCACACCATCATTCCTAGTGGTAATATTCACTATTGTCAAAAGACAGAAGCAACCCTAGTGTCCATTAACCAATGAATGGATACATAAAACACAGTATATACATGAGCTGTGTGATGATGTGATGAAATGTGGAAGAATTAATCTGACTGTATTCAGCTGGTCATATTGAGTTAAGTTTAAATTGATGGTTCAGTATTCCCTATAGTATATGATAGTAAAGCTTCCTCAACAGGTTTCATACTATAGAGAAGTAGTCATTCCCTCTTTGTTGCAAACAAATACATAGTGTACAGTTGGATTTTGGAGCAAACAAACTTGAACTTGTATTTGATAGATGGGTTGTATCAACCTTGAGGGTACATAGAGGCCACACAGAAATTACAGGTGGAAATGGAAATGGGTATCATTTTTCTTTTATATAGTAGTAAAACTACAACTGGAGATTTTTAAAAAATGTATGCAAAATTAAACATTAGGTAAAAGTACTACGGAGATAATCAGATGAGTGGACAAGTTCAATCTGTAAATATATTCATTTTGGTATTGCTTATAATGGTTAGAAAACTGAGGTAATCTCAGTTAGGGGCAGATCCCAGTTGCTCCTAGAAACTCCCTGACCTGTTTTCTGGAAGTGGGTGTGGGTAAGCCACAAACTACTCATTTGCACTCCAGTCCCAGGCTTTGGGTCCTTTGCTGTAGGTAAAACCCCAGATATTTGACTTGCTGCTGGAAGATTTGGGCCTTTTTCTGGGATGCGCGGCACCCTGCCTGGTTCAGGTGATGGAGAAGTTGCTCTGTCTCTTGCTCACAGTCACTGTGGGATTTGGCAGCAAGTAGGAGGTCATCTACATTTTGCAGGACAGTGTAGTTGCAATCTTTGGCTGGGAACGTTGCAGGTCACAGTGCTTGCCCAAAATAGTGTGTGTGTGTGGGGGGGGGGTTGAATATCTGAGGCAACTGAGTCCAAGTATGCTGTCTTCTGGTTCCCACAGAGGGCCTTTTCTATTCAAAGGTTAATATTTCCTGGCTATCTGGGGCTACCTGGATACAGAAGAAGACATCCTTCAAGTCCAAACATGAGAACCAGTTGGTTTTCCCTGGGACAAGGCTGAGGAGGGTATACAAGTTAGGAACCATGGGGTGAATGGCTTTTGTGGTTACATTGAGTGCTTACAGGTCTTGAAGTGGGCAAAATTCCCCTCCTTGAGCTTTCTTCAAGGGTATGAATGGAGTGTTTCATGGGGAGTTGCAGGGACGGATAATCTGGTGGGATTCCAGCCACATCAAATGGCCTTGAATCTCCTTTAGGGCTTTCTGAGGGATCTACCACAGGGTATGCCATAGGCTTCAGGGAAATTACCACTGGGGACCAGTGTTTGGCTAGGCCTGAGAGGTTGTGCTCAGCCCAGACACTTGGAATGTCTGGAAATTGTAGGCTAGAGCAGACTTCTCCTCCCACTTTAGACTCCTCATGTAGCTGTCACTATTCACCAGGTACTGTGGTTCAGAGTAGGATATTTTGTGGGCCATTAATTTAAAAAAAAGCTTCTCCTTCAGGGCCAAAAGTAATTTGAGCATGCAGTTTCCTGAGGAGGTCCTATCCCAGAAGTGGCAGCGAGTACTCAGGCATGTACAGAAACTTGAGTGACACTGAGTGACACCCAGTGCTGCACTTTCTGGCCTTCAGGAATGGCTTCTTCTGTACTATACCAGTGGCACCCACTATATCTACTCTCCAGCCAGAAAATGGGTGAATATCCCACTGAGTGCTTGAGACCAGTATCCACCATAAAATCCATTGTTTGGCCCCTAATTTTACTCTGTCCATGGGTTACTGGGGGCTTAAAATATGGAACTCAGTCTGTCCTACTCAGAGGGCTCATTAGCAGCCAAGGTGATGGTGTTGGGACCCGGATGAGGCCTAGGGTCAGTGTTCCACCTTCCTCTACTGTTAATGGGACAGCTTTATTGGTGTACTCCTTGTTCCAATGCCCCTCCTCCTTGCAGTAAGTGCACTGGTTTCACCCTAGGGGTGCTCAGGCCCTTCTGGTTGTTTTTGGCTGAGGCCCTTGGTCTCAATTCTCAAAGTCAGCAGCAATCATCTAAGCCTTTTCCCTGAACTTCTGTTTCTTCTTTTTGGCCCATACTTGGTCCTAACTGATGAACACCCTCGTGCCCACTCTATCAGGTGGTTTATGTTCATGTCTGCAAATCCATCTAGTTTCTGGAGCTTACACCAAATGTTGGGGGCTCTTTGTTCCACAAAGGTGGTGTTTACCATCATTTGACTCTCTAGGATTTCAGAATTGAATGGTGTATATTGGAGGATGGTTTCCATCAATTGCTCAAGAAATTCCATCAGGGGCTCATCTGGCTTCTGCAAGACATCTTTGACCTTGGTCATGTTGGTGGCTTTTTGGCTGCCTTTCTGGAGGTCCTGGAGCATGGCCTCAAGGAACCGTTGAAGAGATTGCAACCCCATGTCAGGGTTTGGGCCCCACTCTGGGTCATCTCCCAGAAAACTGTGGGCAGCATATTGGGTTGAGTCTAAGGTGCCATCAGGGATGCTTCCTCTTGGTGCTTCTGCACAACCACTACCATGCACCAACATTCCTCAGTGCTGAGGAGAGCTACAAGCAGCTTTTTGCAGTCGAGCCAGGTGGGATGCTGAGTCTGGAAAATGGACTGGAACAGGACAATAATTTCCTGGGGCTGCTCAGTGTAGGATGGTGCATGGTTCTTCCAGTTTAGCAAATCAGAAGAAATGAAGGTAATATATGTGAAGCTTCTTCTCCCTTCCTGAAAGCCTCCCTGGGCATAGACATAGGGAGGTCCTTGAGTTTCTCTTAGAGACATTAAGGGTATGGTCGCAGGTGGAGCAGCTGCACCTGGCTGGGGCCACAGCTACTATGGCTTAGGAAGTCCAGGGATGGCTGGGTCCAGTGGAGCCTCAGGTGATACCTATGGGCTTCTGGGAGGGTCGGGGTTGCTGTGGAAGGATATAGCAGGTCTGTGGGTATTGGTAGTGTGAAGGTGGGGGTTCTTCATCGTCTGGTCTATTGGATGAAACTGGGTCCTTGGGCTTGCCACCTTGTTCCTTGCAGGGCTTCTCTACCACTTGGGTGAGAAACACCTGGCACTGTCCACCAAGGCAAGTCTTTATCCACCTTGGATTCTTCTTTGTGACCTCCAGTCAGGTGGTAATGTAGGGGAACTGATATGGGTGTCCAGGCATCTCTGACACTATACTATAAACTACCTTTACCTTTTCTAACTCAAAAGTTCCCTCAGATGGCCAATATACCCCAAAGGTGGACCATTTTAGCATACAGAATTTCCCGAGTTGACTGGAGGTCAGTTTGACTCCCCAATTATAAGTAAAAACCTTCTTAAATTTGGACAACATGCACCACAATGGTGTCTTACTAGATTTCCCCCTCCCATACTGACAGAGCCAATAGTTAGGGGAAGGTTTTACAGACAAACAATGAAGGGATATTAGACAATCAAGTGCTTTGTTTGGTCTGGCTGCTCCCCTAGCGGGAACATTGGGTGTCTCTTGGCTTTGGCAGTCTGATATAAACCCCTGGTGAACCCCCATTTCAGGGTAGGCCACCCTTAAGCATATGAGAATCACCCACAGATTCACAGAATCCAAACTCACTCATGGCCTGGTGCTCAGCTTCTGTGACCCAGGACTTCCTTTCATTCACACAGTCACGCACATTCAACCAACCTTCCTCCTGTACCACCCTTCCTGAAACGAATCTGAAGACTTCTATTTTCCCTGGCCTTCTGCATGTAGGCTGGTACTCAGAGATCATTGGAGTTGATCAGGCCCCCCTTCCACTCAGGCCCCTGGCTTTCTACAAGTGGGCTGATAACCTGATACACTCAAGTGCTTACCAGTCAGATGGCAGTGTTCCCAGACATCTGGTTCCTGAAGCTCTCCTGGATCCATCATGTTTAAGCAGTGATGAGTGGCCTGGCTGGGGTGGGCAGGATTCCAAAAGATGGGGAAGTCCCCATTGCCATTGGGTCTCTGGTTCAGGTGACATCACCACCATGGGCAAGGGAGGTGATAATATCACCAGCTCTCAATCCTGGATGAGCTGCCAGAAATGTTGGGCAAACACTGAAGGAGTTGGGACCAAAGCTCCAGAGCTTCAGGAAGCAGGATTTTATTCATCCATGTGCATAGGGCCCATCCAAGTCACTTCAAAAGTCTGGGCCCCAAACAAAAGTTTACAAAAGCTTTTATAGTCAGGATGCCACATTAAAGACAAGGTATGAACTGATGGTGTTGAAAGAAAATAATTGGCTGATTTAAATTGGGAAAGGCATGAAGCTGGGTTTGCAGAAGCAGATGAGTGGTAAGGGGAGGGGTTTCTTCATGGGAATTTGTCTTACCTTGCCTATGTGCAATTTTACCCATTCTTGGAGCAAGCATCCTGTTTACATGTAGTTCCAACTGCTCAGAAAAATTTGGGGAATTTTTAAGGATGAGGTAGTTTAATTTGCAAGGAGGGGTGAGAGGCCTGTCTGCTGTAAGAGGAATAGCTTGGGCAAACAGATGCTGTCACTGCACTTTCTCCCCTTTTCATATATGCTGGTGAGGACAGAGGCCTTCCCCTTCCCCATGGCCACCCCTTCCCTCTGTTGACACAAAGGCAGATCCTAATCCCCCACCTCTTAACTCTACAGGGACACTGGCTCCCTTCTTATTACCCTAGGAATTAGTGGGAGCTGAAGAAGTAATTAAAGTACACATTCCTTTTTCGCTCTCTGATTTATTTAAAAATCATCTGTTGGTTTTGTTTTACTGAAGTTTTAATAGAAAATGCCTAGTTTTCACTTTCTAGTAATTATTCTGCTGGGTGGTCTCGGAGATTCCTGAATTTATAGTTTGACTTTTATTTATTTATTTATTTATTTATTTATTTATTTATTTATTTATTTATTATTTCTGTATGGGCAGACACCAGGAATCAAACCGGGGTCTCTGGCATGGCAGGTGAAAGTTCTGCCACTGAGCCACCATCACACTATTCTCAGTCATTTGTTTTTTAAAACTTTCCATAAATATTACAAATATTTCTTCTTCTCTGTTCTCATTTTCTTCTTCTTCTAGTATCCCAATTTATTAAAACAGCCTTTAGACCTTTAACAGTAGATGGAAGGAAGTCAAATTAGAAAAACGCAAAGGAGTTCAGCCCAAAGTCTCCCTCCTAGCTTCTACCTTCAGGTCCAAATTTCAGAAACCCTAACCCTTCCACCACTATATGAAGTAGCTGGTACTGAAGGCATCGTCTGTGTATATGTCTCATTTTCTTTAGAAGATAGCCTCCAATAGAGAAAAAACTAGATCCATTTTCTACCAACCCTTCTCAATATATTAAAGAGTTTATATTGATTTTAGTTTTATAGTCTTACCTGGCAAGCAGTACCTCAAATAGATCCCAATTGACAATATCAAATTAATCTCCCTGAGATAAAAAAAAACCTAATCACTTCCAAATGTGCACAGTTTCAGGGTTTGGAAACGCATCCCCCCAAGTTCCTGAGAACTTAGCCCAATTTATATCCAGACTCACTGAAGCTCTGCTTGTACATACATGCCTTAATCAGAAAGCCCTGAGGGGCACCTATGGTTAAATTCTTGCTTCATTTCCAGGCTACCTCAGATATCAGGCACACTGAAAAAGTTTTTAGAGGGTCTTCTCACCCACAACAAGATCTGAGGGCAGCCATCTTTAAGGTTTTTAAAAACCGGGTGGAAAATCTAAAAGAAGAAAACTAAACTTCAAATGATAGTTACAGCACTTTTAGGCCATCAGCAAATGCAAAACTTCACCAGACAGGCCATTCACTTCCCTCTTGGGCCCTGCTTCAGATGCAACTCTAAGGGACACTGGGCAAAGCAATGCCCCAATCACAAACCACCCACCAGGTCTTGCCCACTATGTGGTCAAGCAGATCACTGGAAAATGAACTGTCCCCAAATTCTTCTACACTCACAGACATCCTTCCAAGCTGCAGCTGCTGCTAACCTTGGCATCCTTAATGAGGATTAATGGGGCCTGAGACCTTCACTGGCCCCCATCACCATCAACAATCAGGAGCCTCAAGTAACTCTTCTCATCAATTGTAAGCCTGATGCCTTTCTTTTGGACACAGGGACCACATATTCAGCTCTTGATGCTTATTCTGATCAGACAAATTTATCAGTCATTCAGGTCATGGGGGTAGAAGAACCCCTTTCACACCTAAGTACAACCCCCCCCTATTTTGCCAGTTCAAGGGCCATCTCTTCACACACTCTTTTCTAGTCACAACCATAGTGCCCTACACACCTGCTTAGCAGAGATATTCTCACTACCATGTATGCCACCATCAACATACTCCCATCACACACCCAGCCTCCAGCCAGTCTTTTCCTCCTCCTAGCTCTCATAGCCCAAGGCTCATCCTCCACAACCCTCCTTTCTCAGCCCCTTTAGCCTATGTACATCCTTTCCTCTTAAGCAGCCTATCTTCCCATGAATCTTCCATGGGAAATTTAGCAGTTTTTATAAACCAACGTAACTATTTAGTCTATAAAACCAGTCAGGATCAATTTATACCTTAACCAAATAAAGTCCAAGAAATATCCCCCAAACTTTTCACTTTACTTTTTAGTAATCTTCCCTGTCAAACAAAACTTACTTTTTAAAATATTTTGCTGACAAACCAAAACAACACACAAACCTGAACATTATTAACATACAAACATTCCATATACAGTGTACAATCAATGGCTCACAATATCGTCACATAGTAGAATATTGATCACCATGATTATTTTTAGAACATTTGCATCACTCCAGAAAAAGAAATAAAAAGAAAAAGGAAAACAACTCATACATACCCTACTTCTTACCACCCCCTCATTGACCACTAGTATTTCCATCTACCCAATATATTTTAACTTTTGTTCCCCCATTTTTTCTATACCCCTTACCACTCCCTTTCATTCATTTCTAGTATTTCAATCCATACTCAATTTATTTTAACATTTGTTCCCTTATTTTTAATTCATAGCTTTTACTTATCTGTCCATACTATAGATAAAAGGAGCATCGGACACAAGGTTTTCACAATCACGCTGTCACATTATGAAAGCTGTAGCACTCTATAGTATTCTTCAATAAACATGGCTACTGGAACAAAGCTGTACAGTTTCACTCACTTTCCTCTAGCTTCTCTAATACACCTTAATCTAAAAAGGTGATATCTGTGTAATGCATAAGAAAGACCTCCAGGATAACCCTCTCAGCTCTGTTTGAAATCTCTTAATCACTGACACTTTATTTTGTCTCATTTTTCTCTTTCCCCTTTTGAATGAGAAGGCTTTCTCAATCTCTTTAGGCTGAGTCCCAGCTCATTCTTGGATTTCTGTCCCATGTTGTCAGGGAGGTTTACATCACTGGGAGTCATGTCCTATTTAGAGAGGGGGAGGGCAATGAGTTTGTTACCACGTTGGCTGAGAGAGAGATAGGCCATATCTGAGTGACAAAGAGTTCTCTGGGGATGACTCTTAGGCTTGATTTTAATATGGACAGGTTAATTGAACACCACAAGTACCTGAACCTTGAATAGGGCATGAGATTTTGTAGTACCCAGAGTGACTTTTGAACAGTGAATAAAAAACCCCAGAGTGACTTTTGAACAGTGAATAAAAAAAGTAACTGTAAAGTCCCCTTGGGGGAATGGCAAGAAAGGAGGAAAATTAAAGTTCCCTATTTGGAGAATTCCTGATATTCTCACAAACAGTGGCGACAATCAAATCAATAGGCCAAGCCCTCAATCTTGAGGTTTGTTCATATGAAACTTATCCCTGTAAAACTTACTTTTAACATTTCTGACCCTCACTAATATCCTCTATACATAAATGTAGCTTATGATTGAACCTAAGCATTCAACGTTTCTACCCACCCACATCTATATTTTATCCCCTTTGGACCTTAAACAGCCTTACTGCTTGTAGGTACTGGTTTTTACTTTCTATTTGGTGATACTATATATTCAGTATTTCCTTGGGTATGAACAGGAACCTGTACTATATTTCTCATCCCTAAGGCCACTATCTTAAAACCCCAAGAAATGGCCTCTTCTGGACAAATACCTAGCATACATTCCTTTCTTGAAACCCCACTCCAACCTCTAAAATGGGAAAAAAGGCATTACTTAGAAAATCCAGAATTTAGATTTCATGCTCAAAACAATCTTATTTTTAAAAAACATGACATAGGACACATTATCTTTTATTGCCTATTTTGGTTTGCAGGAATCCCACCATTAGAACACTCAATTTTAAATATTTCTCTCTCATTACAACTATCCTGGAGTGCAAAGGTAAGAGCTATTGATAACCAGCAATAGGAAATCGATAGCCTAGCTTCAATTGTTCTACAAAACAGCAGAACATTAGATGTTCTCACCACAGTTGCAAGAGGCATCTGTGTCATGATAAGTGAAACCTGTTGTTTCTATGTTAATAAAACTGGGTAGGTAGATGAAAATCTTAAAAATTTAAGAGAAAACACAGAAATCATTCAAAAAACCCAAAATGCTAATTATGGGAAACAATCATGGCTATCTTTATTTCTCTTCTTTTTTATTTCACTGCTAAAATCATCTTTCGTATCCCTTATGACACCTTGGCTAATGCTGTTTTTAGTTCTTCTCTTTGTCCCTTGTCGCTTACAGCTCAACTCCCAGCTCATACACCAAGGCATCTGGTCAGTAACTCAAGAATATATGAATGATATCTCCCAATATGAGAAAGAGCAGAAACATCTTTTTCTCCTGTCCCATGGCACCTCTGGTCAACCCCTAAATTTTTCCCCTTAAGACAGCTGTGTCACCTTTCAGCTGGAAGTAGTTACAGAAAATGGACCATTGCCTCATTCCCCCTATTACCAAAAGGGCAAGTATGTTAGGCCTAGAGAATGACCCCTTCCTGACAGGATGCAACCTACCCCTGACAAGTATTTCAGAAAGCCTGTCTTACCCCAAACCACAACAGCCCAGGGTCTCCTTCACCCTCCATCATCTCCTTCACACTCCATCAGCTGCCTTCTTGTGATAACCTCCCATTATTCAGCCTCCATTCTCTGGCCAATACATTCTTGTGTAAACTCCCCTTACACGCTGTCTGCCCTCCACTATTTACAACCCTTTGTGCCTAAGAGAGTGTTTGAGTTTTAAACTTTATGAATGGAAAGTTGCAAACTCCTAACTTAGCCACCTATTTCTGAAAACTAACCAATAGAGATCAGCCTAAACCTCACTCCCAAACTCCCTAATCCTAAACTTTAAAAATCCTATCCCTCACCACCTTGGGGAAGTTTTTCTCTCTCTCTCCCTGAAAGGCTGCCCAGGCAGCTCTGTTTCTCCCTGAAATATAACTTTTGCCTGAATTCCTTTGTTCCTCACCTCATTCCTGTTGAGTTTGCTGTTTGTCTTTCATATTGAGCTTAACCTTCTAGTTAGGTTATTTTAAGAGGAATATGGAGAATAGATTGTAATACCAATTTATTTTATCAGTGAGCTTACATAGATTTAAGGAGAACACATACAAGCAGAATAAAATTACACTTGTAATTCAAAATTTAACATAAAATTCCCTTTATCAGAGGTTGAAAAACATCACTTTTTCTTCATAATCTCTTAAATTACAATTTTAAAAGTATGTTGACTATCAACTTCAGGAAAATATACTGCTATGGTTTAATTTGTCACAAACCTAAATCCAGGAAAACTTTTCCATTTATCTCAAAGATTTTTCATCTTACTTACTGACTTCTGGTAATTAGATTTCATTTTGTTACTTCTATCCCAAACTATTTATATTTTAATAATGATCTGATTACTAGTTACCACTGTAAAGGTATTATTGGAAAAAAATACAATTAACAAATAAATGCTATTCTGTAGCAGTTTTATTTTTGCCATTCCTAATCTCCAGGCCCAGTAAAAAGAATTCTTCACCACACCTCACCATATTTTTCTATGCCTAGCCCTCCCCCATAACTGTTTTAGGTGGTTAGGCCTTAAGGCCTATCACTATAGGTTGCACAGACAGAAATATATCAGTTTTGGTGAATTTAAAAGTTTTACACAAGGTCCATGGAATGTTGAGAGTTTCTATACTCTTCTATAACTACTTTCTTTTATTTGATTTGTTTTACCAAAAGCTATGACCAGGATAATTGGAAAAGGTCTTTGCAACTCTTTGACAGTTTTTGGTTACTGTCATGGTCAGCTTCATGTATCAACTTGGCCAAGTGTTGGTATCTGTTTGTCTGGTTGGGCAAGTGCTGGCCTCTCTACTACAATGAGGACATTTCATAGAATTAGACCATGAGCATGTCAACTGCATCCACAGCTGAATTCATTTGTAATCAGCTCAGAGCAGTGTCTTCTGCAATGATTGATGTTGAATCTAATCACTGGAAGTCTTTTAAGGATTTAGAAGAGATGATCTCTCTTCCTGCTTCAGCTGGTAAGCCTCTCCTATAGAGTTCACTCAGACCCTCCATTGGGATCATTGGCTGCAACCTGTCCTGCAGATTTTGGACTCTGCATTTCCCCAGTCATGTGAGACACTTTTGTAAATTTTATATTTGTGAGTGTTCCCTGTTGATTCTGTTTCTCTAGAGAAACCTAATACATATTAGTACCAGGAGGGGTTCTTAAGAAACAGAATCTTAGAAATGGGTTTCTATGAATGGTTTTCTACCCTGACTAGACTCAAAGGCACTAAAGACTCTGATTCTCATAATCAGAATGTCACTCATAATCCATGTAAGGAGATGGCAAAAGAGATAGTCAAAATATCACTATTCAATTCTCCCAAAGCCTCAATTGTATGAAGCCAGGCTCTGGGAGATAATGTTTTAGATATATTTACAGAGTTTTGTGGAAACAAGAGGCATAGAGATATTGGTTGGTTGTTGTTAGATACACTGGCTACTTTAGGAAGTGAAAGGGATGGGCTTAAGTCTTCAAGCAAGAAGCTTAAGTGCCATCTGAAAGATGTAGAAGTTTCTATGGGTATTCTTAAGGAAAATCTTATTTCCTGTAGACATAGACTTGAGATCTCTGAAAATCAGACTCAGAATCTTATTGTTAGAGCAGCAATTTTACAAGGTAAACTGAAATCTCAATGCTGCATGTTGTCTGCCATTAAAGTGAGGGCATCGATTGGAAAGGAGTGGGACCCTGAAAAATGGGATGGTGACATATGGATTGATAATGATGCTGGGGATGAGGTTGAAACCTTAGGTCATGCTGAGTCTTCTCTAGAAAGACCTGGAAGAATCTTCCCTGAGGACATAGCTGCCCCACCTCCAACCTGCCTTGAAGAGTTGGCCTCCTGAAGGAGGCCCCAGAGTGATTAATCCTGTTTCACCAGACAAAGCTGCTAATGAAGGCCCTGAAGCAAATAGCTTGGAAGATATTTTGACTACTCTTCATGACCCATCCCCACCACCCCCAGTCCTTCCAGAACTATAACTAGACTAAAGTCCCAACAGGCCCCTAAAGGTGAGGTACAAACTATCACACATGAGGAGGTACATTATACTCCGAGTTTTCCAATTTACATAGACAGAAATTAGGGGAATGTGTGTGGCAATGGATTTTAAGGGTGTGGGAAAAATGGCGGGAGGAATATTAGGCTGGATCAGGCTGAATTTATTGATATGGGCCCACTAAGCAGAGATTCTGCATTAAATGTTATAACTCAAGGGGTTAGAAAAGGTATTAGCAGTTTGTTTGAATGGTTGGTTGAAACATGGATCAAAAGGTGGCCAACATTACCTGAGGTTGAAATGCCAGAACTGCCCTGGTATAATGTAGATGAGAGGATCCAGAGTCATAGAGACATTGGAATGATAGAGTGGATTTATAATGCAAAGCTTCTCTTACACCTCAGGAATGTCCAGAGGCTGCACCTTTTACCAGAACAGTGAGAAATAAATTTGTGAGACTAGCACCATCATCCTTGAAGAGCTCTGTGGTTGCACTTCTCTGTAGGTCAGATATTACTGCAGGAACTGCTGTCACTGAGCTGGAATCCTTACACAAAATGGGGATGATGGGATGCTGAGTCCACAGAAGCCAGGTGGCAGCACTTAATCTCCAAAGACAGGGTAGACGTGGCTATTATAATAGACAGCAAACTCAAAGCAGGTGTCAAAATTATATGACTTGCAGAAATTTGTGGCACTGGCTAGTAAATCATGGGGTACCTAGAAATACAATAGAAGGGAAGTCTACTAAATTCTTGTTGGAGCTGAATAAACAAAAGAGCTCTAGGTCAAGTGAACAGAAGTCTAACCTGAATTACTAAATCACAGCGTTTCAGCCCCTTAATCAATTTCCAGACTTGAGATAGTTTACAGACCCAGAGCCCATTGAATGAAAGGGAGACCAGGTCCCTTTGGGGGAGAACCCTGTTACACTGCCACAAATTTATACCATTAATCTTCCTCCAAGCCTTCCCCAAGGAGACCAATGGCCTTTTACTGATAACTGTGCATTGGGGGAGAGGAAATGAGCAGATATTTCAGGGATTATTAGACATAGTTCAGAAGTGACATTAATTCCAGGGGACCCAAAACATCACCCTTGTCCACAAGTCAGAGTGGGGGCTTATGGAGGCCAGGTGATCAATGGAGTTTTAGCTCAGGTCCATCTCACAGTGGGCCCACTGGACCCATTTTTGTAGTTATTTCCTCAGTTCCAGAATGTATAATTGGTATAAACATACTTAGCAACTGGCAGAACCACATTGGCTCCCTAACTCATGCAGTGAGGGCTATTATGGTGGGAAAGGCCAAGTGGAAGCCACTAGAACTGTCAATATCTAGCAAAATAGTAAATCAGAAGCAATACCGGATTCCTGGAGGGATTGCAGAGGGTAATGCCACTCTTAAGGACTTGAAGGTATGGTGATTCCCACCACATCCCCATTCAACTCTCTTATTTGGCCTATGCAGAAAACAGATGGGTCATGGAGGATGACAGTGGATTATCATAAGCTCAACCAAGTAATAACTCCAATTATCTGCTGTTCCAAATGTGGTATCATTGCTTGAGCAAATCAATACATCCCTGGTGCCTGGTATGCAGCTATGGATCTGGAAAATGCTTTTTTCTCAATAGCTATTACTAAGTACCACCAGAAACAGTTTGCTTTCAGCTGGCAAGGTCAGCAACATACTTTCACTGTCCTATCTCAGGGTTTTATCAACTATTCAGCCCTATGTCTTAATCCTATCTGCAGGGAACTTGATAATTTCTCCATCCCACAAGACATCATACTTGTCCATTATATTAATGATATCATGTTAATTTGACCTAGTGAGGAAGAAGTAGCAAGTACTCTAGACTTACTGGTAAGATATTTGTGTGTCAGAGGATGGGAGATAAAGCCAACAAAAATACAGTGGCCTTCTACCTCAGTAAAATTTCTAGATGTCCAGTGATGTGGGCCATGTTGAGATATCCCTTCTAAGATGAAGGATAAGTTGCTGAATCTGGCCCCTCCTATGACCAAAAAAGAGGCACAATGCCTAGTTTGTCTCTTTGGATTTTGGCGACAACATATTCCTCATTTGGGTGTGATACTCCAGCCCATTTATTGAGTGAACAGAAAAACTGCTAATTTTGAGGTGGGACCTAATTAAGAGGAGGCTCTGTGACAGGTCCAGGTGCTGTACAAGCTGCTCTGCCACTTGGGCCATATAATCCAGCAGATCCAATGGTGTTGGAAGTGTCAGTGGTAAACAGAGATGCTGTCTGGAGCTTTTGGCAGGCTCTGATATGAGAATCGCGATGCAGATCCTTAGGATTTTGGAGCAAAGCCTTACCAACTGCTGCAGATAACTACTCTCCTACTGAGAAAGAGCTTTTGCCCTACTCCTGGGCCTTAGTAGAGAGTGAACCTTTAACTATGGGCCACAAGTTGCCATGAGACCTGAGTTGCCTATCATGAGCTCAGTGTTGTCTGACCTTCCAAGCCATAAAGTTGCATATGTGCAGCAGCACTCATTGTAAAATGGAAATGGTATATGTGAGATCGGGCCAGAGCAGGTCCTGAAGGCACAAGTAAGTTACATGAAGATGTGGCCCAAATGCCCATGCTCTCCTCTTATGGCACATTACCTTCTCTTTCCCATAACAGGGCTATGGCCTCTTGGGGAGTTCCTTACAGTGAATTGACTGAGGATGAGAAAACTCGGGCCTGGTTTATAGGTGGTTCAGCATGATATGCATGTATCACTCTAAGGGGACAGCTGCAGCACTACAACCCCTTTCTGGGGTGTCCTTGAAGGACAGTGGTGAGGGAAAATCATCCCAGTGGGCAGAACATTGAGCAGTGCACGTGGTTGTTCATTTTGTTTGGGAGGAAAACTGGCCAGAGGTGCATTTGTATATACGTGGACTGTTGCTAATGGTTTGACTGGATGTTTAGGGACTTAGAAAACCAGAATTGAAAAATTGGTGACAAAGAGGCCTGGGGAAGAAGTATATGGATAGATCTTTCCAAGTGGGCTAAAAACATGAACATATTTGTGTCCCACGTGAATGTGCACCAGAGGGTGACTTCAGCAGAGGAGGCTTTTAATAATCAAGTGGATAAGAAGACCCATTCTGTGGATACCAGTCAGCCTCTTTAACCAGCAACTCCTGTCATTGCCATATGGGTTCATGAGTAAAGTAGTCATGGTGGTAGGGATGGAGGTTATGCATGGATTCAGTAATATGGACTTCCACTCACCAAGGCTGACTTGGCTACAGCCACTTCTAAGTGCCCAATCTGCCAGCAGCAGAGACCCACATTGAGTCCCAACATGGCACCATTCCCCGAGGTGACCAGCCAGCCACATGGTGGCAGGTTGATTACATTGTACCACTCCCTGCATGGAAGGGACAGTGATTTGTTCTAACTGGAATAGGCACATATTCTGGATACGGGTCTGCTTTCTCTGCATGCAATGCTTCTGCCAAAACTACTATCCGTGGGCTTACAGAATGCCTTAACCATCATCATGGTATTCCACATAACATTGCTTCTTATCAAGGAGCACACTTCACAGCAAATGAAGTGCAGGAATGGGCATATGCTCATGGAATTCTCTGGTCTTACCATGTTCCCCATCATCCAGAAGTAGCTGGATTTATAGAACGGTGGAATGGCCTTTTGAAAACTCAATTATGGTGCCAACTAGGTGGCAATACCTTGAAAGACTGGAGTGATGTTCTCCAGGAAGCTGTATATGCTCTGAATCAGCATCCACGAATGGTGCTGTTTCTCCCATAGCCACAATCCATGAGTCCAGAAACCAAGGGGTGGAAATGGGGTTGATACCACTCACTATTACCCCTAGTGATCCTCTAGGAATGTTTGTGCTTCCTGTCCCTGTGATACTGAGCTCTGCTGGTCTACAGCTTTTAGTTCCAAAAGGGGGAGTGCTTCCACCAGGAGAAACAACAATGATTCCATTAAACTGGAATCTAAGACTGCTACCTGGTCACTTTGGGCTCCTTATGCCCCTGGATCAACAAGCCAAGAAGAGGATTGCATTATTGTCTGGGGTTATTGACCCTGACTATCAGGGGGAAGTAGGACTGCAACTACATAATGGAGATAAAGAAGAGTTTTTTTTGGAATATAGGAGATCCCCTAGGGAGTCTTTTAGTACTACCATGCACTGTGATTAAAATCAAGGGAAAACTGCAACAACTCAATCCAGGCAGGACTACCAATGGTTCTGAAACTTCAGGAATGAAGGTTTGTGCCACCTCACCAGGCAAAGAACCACAGCCAGCTGAAGTGCTTGCTGAGGGTAAAGGGAACATGGAATGGGTAGTGGAAGAAGATAGTGATAAATATGAACTATGACCACATGATCAGTTACAGAAATGAGGACTGTGATGCTGTTTTGTTCCTGCTATACTATTCATGTTATAAGATATTAAGTTTAAGAATGAATATTACCCAAGGACTCTCATGCTATTCTGGAGAGAGTTACTGTGTTTCCAGTTATATGCAGAACAGTTGAGTATTGTTAAGTGAAATTTTAAAAAATGTGTGTTTTAATGTTTTTTTTATTTAGAAATTAGGTATGGTTTAAAGTGATATATATATATATATATAGCTGCCAACTTGACAAGGTGTGGACTCTCATGGTCAGCTTCATGTGTCAACTTGGCCAAGTGGTGGTACCTGTTTGTCTGGTTTGGCAAGTGCTGGCCTGTCTGTTGCAATGAGGGCATTTCACAGAATTAGATCATGATCACGTCAGCTGCATCCACAGCTGATTCCATTTGTAATCAGCCAAGGGGAGTGTCTTCTGCAATGAGTGATGCTCATTCTAATCACTGGAAGCCTTTTAAGAAGGATACAAAAGAGTCAAGCTCTCTTTCATCGAGGTCATTGGCTTCACAGTCTATCCTGCGGATTTTGGACTCTATGTTCCTGTGGTCACATGAGACACTCTTATAAATTTTATATTTGTGAGTGTTCCCTGTTGATTCTATTTCTCTAGAGAACCCCAACTAATACAACTGCATTAAGGAAATAGCAGGGTGATTTATTTCTAATGTCCAGGTTTGTTTACAGTAATTACAAAATAAGGTTTTTTAATCTTGCTGCTCAGAGAGTTTTTCCTCTTTTATTTCAGAAGTACTAGTTTATAAATTAACATTAATTATTATTATTTCTAAGCAGTTCAAAGAGCTATTTAAGAATTTTCTTATTAATTTGCTATTTCCATCTGAAGGTATGAGAAAATGTATTGACAATGCAGGCAGACACAAATAGAAAATTAATTACACAAGAAACAGAAACCCAGAAATACTTTTGAGAACAAAAAATGAAGGATTGAATATATTCCCTCATCCCATTAATATTTTCATTTTAAAACATGTTGAGGCTATGCCATGTTACAAAAATAAAAATGTTTTTTATAGACTCATAACCAAAATATTTTCAATACAAGCCAAAGGTTCTGTTTTTAAAAGACTTTCCATAATCAGTCACCAGTTAGGAACATTTAACCTAAACAAATGTAGAAAAATACCAATCAACAAATTAAACAGGTAATTAACACATATTTAAGTAACATACCAGTTAATAAGTAGACTGAACACACCAAGTAACAAACAGGCATTAAATGTTTGACACATCAGTTAATTAAACAAACATCATATCTTAGTATACCTAAGTAATGGACCAGCTAGCATTTAAACAGGATTACTTAATTTCCTTAAATTCCAATTAATGGTTGGATTATTCATTTTAGGATTATAGTCAACAGACAAATTTAGGACAGGGTCTCAACTCCTATACAATATGGTACCCCAAATCAGAAGTTGTAGCAGTTAGAACAAAGAGGATTGTCTGAAACCATGACCCAAGCCTAGGTCAAAGGGACATGAACCACCTATTTACTTCTCAATCATCAACTTTTATGCTGAGAATTCACTCACTCACTCAGACAACAGTTAACTGATTACTTCAGGTGTTCAAACCCTGTAGGTATGGGACCCAAAATAAGAAAGTGTAGAAGTCAGTTCAGAGGGTATTGTTCCAGAATCATGAGCTTAGCCTAAGTCAAGGGAACTCAAACCACTTATTTGCACCCTAGTCCACTTTTACCCTTATGACCCACTCACCCAGTCAGATATCTGGGTTTGGAACTGGAAGTGGTTTCTCTCTTTGTAGCTTTTCATGGCAACAAAGGCCTCCAGAATACTAGCAGAAGAGAGAAGATTTGCCAAGCTTCTAAATTACATTCAATCCAGTGGCCACAAAAGACTTGGTTACCTGGCTTACCTGCTCATCTTGGACCTCAGAGATTCAGGCATTCTTCCCTGAGTGTCACCAAATTGTTACCAGACAAAGGCTGTTGATTATTTCATCTGATCTGCTCAGTAACCAATTCCTGAGACACCAGGTTCAAAGAGAGAAAGAATTCATTACTAAGCTCATAATAGAAGAGCAGATGGCCTAGTGGCCCAAAATCTGACTCCCTGAGTTTAGGAGCTTCAAAATATTAAAGATCTTGACAAAAGGAGAAAGGTCATTTTGAAAAGTTCAAAACAGAAAAGGAAACAAGGTCATCATTATAATTTGGATAGGAGAACATAAGTTGAATGGAGGGAAGGCAGAGATATCACTTCAGTACTAAAGGTGTAAGCCAAAAGGAAGGGAGACAAGTTGTATTTCAATAGCAGAATATAGTTGATGTGATTCACAAATATCTAGGGCTTAAGTTAGTTAATGACTGATTTCAAGTTCTTCACTAGTCTTAGGGCCTTTTCCCTAGAGGTAAATTACCAGAAAAAGGGCTTTACAGTGCTTACATTCACAAAAGCACAAGATCAAGGCTCTTACAGTCATTTCAGATATCGGGGCAGCTGAAATATAATATAGAGATTTCAGGAACTTCCCTCTGTCTACCCCAATATATCAGAAAGCAAAAAAGAATATCTATATAATGACTCAACAATCAAAGTCTCATCACCTAACTCCTGATTTCTCAGTTAAAATGCTCTTTTACTTATCACTGGAACTTTTATCTGGAGTGCTGGTTCTGGGTGGAGTGTCCCCCCTAAAGGATCAACTCCAGTCAGTTTTTCCCACACAAGACAGATCCAGGATTCACAATGAGTGTAGTTCAGCATCAAGTTTCCTTTTAGATGAGACCAGCAAGGTGCCAATCTTTCCTGTGAAGCCTCCTGATTCTATGCTTTGCCTGTTTCACCCCACAGACAGTGCTCTTTCAGTCTACTGATCACCACAGGCCTATGGTGGTACTATGCCTTTAATTCTCTACCGACCCCCACCCCTGCTGAGTGTGGAATTGAGAAAAAGGTTATGGGATGAAAGCTCTTGGAAACTGTTTCTGTCTTCCAAGACTTGGGGTCTTAATTATCTAAATAAGAACCATTGCCTGTGCTGGACTCCTTCTTGCCACCCCTCCTCTTAGGGACATGCTGCCCCTCAGTTCTTTGCTCCCTGTAGGTGGAAAAGTTATACTGACTCTCAAGCAGTCCCACTTCTTCCCCTCTTGGAGTATGTTTTAGACAGAGGTTGGTATCTGCTTTTTGTAGGTTGAAACTGTTGCTGATATCCTAGACCTTGGGATTTAAATTCTCAATGATGGCTGCCACTTGTACTTGACCCTTTTCTTGGGAAAGATCTGTCCTTTAGGTAACTATCTCCACCAGATGATTAATTTATCTTCAGTCAACCCTACTTCCAGCCATGCCTGGGGCAGGGCTAAAATGGAGACTGCTGGCTGTTTTCCTTAATGGGCTGCTTAGAAATTATAGCTACATTCAGAGCTGGAATCCAGTATTCTGGGTTCAACAATGCAGAGTCACAGTTGGTATGCAGCTCTTTGTTCCTATTTTCTTAGGACACAGCATACTTCCAACACTCTCAGCTCAGCCAACACTAGAAGCATATATTTATTTTTCTTTCTCATCAGCCTTGCTTCTTCCTTGCTGGGAGCAGGGCTGAAACAGAACTCCAACCTTCCTTCTTGATTGTGCTATAAAATTATCTTTGCTCAGAGCTGCTATTCAAAAGTCCAAATTCATTAATCAAACTCACAATTGGTGACTAACTGAGTTCTCTATCCTTCATACTCGTAGGAAGAGCTCTATTTCCAACCAGGGAGTGACTCCTGAGTAATCCTACTCAGACTGTGTTGGATGGTCACCAGCTCCACAGCGTGGAAGGATTTACTTAAGGTTCTGTTCTAGTTTGCTAGCTGCTGGAATACAACACACCAGCATTCCAGAAAAAAAAAGCCAGAGGTGGTTTGGCTCTTAATAAAAGGGGATTTATTTCATTAGCTCTTCAGAGGAAAGGCAGTTAACTTTCAACTGAGGTTATTTCTTATGTGGGAAGGCACAGGATGATCTCTGCTGGTCTTCTGTCCAGGCCTCTGGGTTCCAACAACTTTCCCTCAGGTGATTTCTTTCTGCAACTCCAAAGGCCTGGGCTGAGCTGAAAGTGCTGAGATGAAGTATGCTGAGCTGCTTTTGCTCTGCCACATTGAGCTTTTAATTTAAGCACCAGCCAATTAAATCAAACATCATTCACTGCAATAGGCACACCTCCTAGCTGACTGCAGATGTAATCAGCAACAGTTGAATTTCACATGCCATTGGCTCATGTCCACAGCAATAGAACTAGGTATCTTCACCTGACCAAGTTGACACCTGAATTTAACTACCACATGTCCACCCCTTGTCAACTTGGCAATTGCATGTATCACCTTAAAAAATATTAAAGTGCAAAAAAATTCTCTGCTAGCTGTGGACTTATGAATCTCAAAACAAATTATCTGGTGCCAATATGCAAAGGAGGGACAGTCACAGGATCCATAGGGAGAAATTGGAAGGAAAACCTGCAGGGCAAACACCTTTGAATTTCAAAGTCTGAAAGTCATTTATCCTTCAGCTTTAGAAAGTGGCAGTCTCAACCTTTGCAAGGGCCTATGCAGTGGCCCACCTCTTTCCAAATCAACCTCAGGGAACATTGACTAGATCTTCTTTCTCTCAGCTACACTCTCTCCATGCATCAGGGCCACACTTTGGTTCTCTGCCATTTTTGGGGCACACACTCAACCCCTCCATGTGGTGGCAGTCAGGCTCTTCCCAGTCCCCAGGGAGCATGCTGTACCTTCTTAAAGGCCTGAGATGGCACAACTCTTCCACTGCAATGAGATGAGAGACTCATCCTCTGCCCTCAGGGCAAACTCACCCTCTCCATGTATAAGAGTGGCTCCACTCTTATGGTCAAGGTTTCTTGGCTTCAGACCTGAGCTTCCATGGTTCTCATTCTGCAAACTCCAATTTGTTCCTTTTGTGTCCCCCTTTGTCCAGATTGACAGTGGTTCCATTTACACCAACCGTCTTTTCAAGCACTGCAGGAGTTCTCCATAATTCTTTTCACACTTCCTCCAAAATATTCCCATTAGCCACCCAAGAAACCGTTCCAACATATCTGGTATTTGCAAGACACAGCAGCACCCCACTCTCTGGTACCAAAATCTGGTACCAAAATCTGAAATGCAACACATCAGAGATGGATTGGCTTTTAATAAAAGGGGATTTATTTTGTCAGTTCTTCAGAAGAAAGGCAGCTATCTTTTAACTGAGGTTCTTTCTTATGTGGGAAGGCACAGGGTAATCTCTGCTGGCCTTCTCTCCAGGCCTCTGGGTTACAACAATTTCCCCAGGGTGATTTATTTCTGTATCTCCAAAGGCCTGGGCTGAGCTGTGAATGCTGAGATGAGGTATGCTGAGCTGCTTTTGCTGTGCCACGTTGAGCTCTCTCATTTAAGCACCAGCCAATTAAATCAAACATCATTCATTGCAGCAGGAATGCCTCCTAGCAGACTGCAGATGTAATCAGTAACAGTTGAATATAACATGCCAGTGGCTCATGTCCACAACAATAGAACTAGGTAGCTTCATCTGACCAAGTTGACTCCTGAATCTAACTACTACAGGTTCTATGCTGTTACTTATCAAATATTGCCTTTCCACTCATTCCTGGCTGGTGTAAAATGTGAGCCTCATCTCTGAAATCCCCCAAACCATTGTTTTAGACAGTTCCTGACAGTTTACTAGCTGTATTGGAAGGTGGACCAAACCCTGTAACCCCTTATGCCATCCTTTTGTATTGGTCTTCCTCCCAGTTGATTTTTGACAACTGTGCCAAGTCTACTCAATTGATAAAGACTGATATCTTCAACAAAAGGTGCCAAGAAAACTGAATTTCCATATGCAAGAGTTTGAAAATGAAATGTTTATTCATACTATACAGAAAATAAACTCAAAATGGATCAAAAATCTAAATATGAGAATTTTTTCCTAGAAGAAAAAAATAGGGAAGTGTCTTCAGTACCTATTGATAGGTAACATTTTCTTAGGAATTACACCAAAAGCACAAGCAAAAAAATTTAAAAAGAAGTTAATAAATTGTACTTCTTCAAAATAAAAAAATTTGTGTATGTCAAATGATTTCATCATAAAAGTAAAAAGACAACTGACAGAAAGGGAGAAAGTATATGAATATCTCTTATATGACAAGGTCTTAATAGCAAGTTTATGTAAAGAAATCCCCACAATTCAACAACAAAAAGACAAAGTGGTCCATTAATAAATGGTTAAGATACTTGAATAGATGTTTATCTAAAATATATAGATAAATAACCAATAAGCTCATGAGAAGATGCTCAACTTCATTCACCATTAGGAAAATGCAAATCAAAACCACAGTAAGTTTTCACTGCACATCCACTAGAATGGCTACTATTTAAAAAATGCAAATAACTGTTGGTGCAGATGTGAAGATATAGGAACACATATTCTTTTATTGTCAGAATGTAAAATCATGCAGCCATTGAGTAAATCACTTTGCGGTTCATTGGAAATTTAAGTAAAGAATTACCATATGATTGGGCAATTTCCCAGGTTGATAAATAACATAAGAAACTAAAAGCAGGAACTTGAAAATTACTTGCATGCCAGTGCTCAGAGCAGCATATTCATAATTATTCAACAGATGGAAGTAAGCAAACCTGGCTTGCTTCCATTTTTGAAAAAATAAAATGTATAAAAATAAAATGTATAAAAGGAATGGAATATTATTGAGCCATATAAAAGAATAAAAAAGTTGCTATATAGGTGACAACAAATATGAACCTTGAAGGCTTCTTGTTGAAAAAAATGAGCCAGACATAAAAATCAAAATACTATCTTGCTTATATTAATAATTTGAATACACAATAGAATTAACAACTAGAAAACAAGTTACCAGGGGTTGGGTTGGGTGTGTGTAATGAAGACTTAATGATTAATTTATGCAGAGCTGCAGTTTGGGATGATGAAAAGTTTAAAGAATAGATAGGGGTGATGATAGCACAACATTGTGAATTTAATTAACACCACTGAATTATATATTTAAAAGTGGTGGGTTATTTTAGAAGCTGATTGAATGTGATATAGCAGAAACAGAGTGGCTTTTATAAAAGGGAATTTTATGTTACAAGTTTACAGTTCTAAGGAAGTGAAAGTTTCCAAATTAAGGCACCGCAAGAGGTTATCTTCACTCAAGAAAGGCTAATGTGTCTGGAATGCCTGTCAACTTGGTAGTCACATGGCTGGTATATGCTGGTCCCTTGTTCCTAGGCTTTGATGACTTTAGCCTCTGTTCCTGTCATGGTTCCTCACTTTGCTTTTCCAGGGCTGGCTTTCATCTCTTGCCCTCCTTTGGCTCTCTCCAGATTCTGGTTTGCTTAACATCTCATGGCAATGTCTGCTGTGCTGTGAGCATCCACAAACATCCATGTCTCTGTTCTCCATGTGTGTATATCTGTGTCAGCTCTGTTATGAAGTTTTTGTCAGCTCTGAGGCTTCTATTGTTTCTGTAATTTCTGGCAGCCTCTAATTTGTTTCCTCTTTTAAAGGATTCCAGTAAACTAATCAAGTCCCACCTGGAATAGATGGGATTATATCTCCATATAATGAAAAGACACACTCACAATTGGTAGTACTGCATCTCTGCAAAGATAATCTAATTAAGTTTCCAACCTACAGTGATGGATAAGGATTAAAAGAAGCAGCTGCTTTCACAAGATTGGATCAGGATTAAAACATGGCTTGTCTGGTATGTATAATACTTTCAAACTAGCACAAGTGGTTTGCAATGAGAAAATTAAATTTTATATATTTTACCATAATAAAATAAATAAAAAATATAACAGTAAATGCAAACATTGAACCCTAATATAGACTAAGGACAACTATTAATATTAAAATATTTTTTCATCTTTGTAACAAAGGTTCCTACTAAGGTAAAATGTTAATAATATGCAGAACTGAGTAAGGGGTGAGAATGGGAACATGGGAACTGTGCTTTCTGTGTTTTTTTCTGTAAACTTATAAATTATCTTAAAAAAGAGGGTAAAAATTCTCGACTTGATTGCCCTAAATGTGTTGCATCTTAGGATATACATATAAAATCCAAATCCCGATCTCAGTATACTTAAGCAATCCTATTTCTTTTCCTTTCTTTAACATGCTTTCTAGTGTTTGTTTGCAGTTCTGCCAATGCTAGTACCCCATACAGGACACCCAGATACCAAATGAAAGATATGTTGGCCTCTGCTCTCTCCCCTCCATAGTATCCTCTGTGGATTGGGGAGGAGACAAAACAAAACCAAATACCCAGTACCACATTTGTAGACAAACCCTGAAGAAAACTAGTTATATGGTGGCTGTAAGAGATAACCTCAAGCAATGTTAGATAGCCACCCCACAGTAAGATTTCTCTTAGTGGGACCTCTATTGTGGAAGCTTAGGCAGTGGAAAATGACAACAGTTTTTCCCAGGTGATAGTATATCAACATGCCAGGCAACTCCTTTAAAGCATATGCAGTTTCAAACTCTCCCTGTTTTTCCCTGCTTTAATAGCACATTACATGAATAAAAGTGAACTTTACATGGGGGAACCAGAGTCACTTATTCATTAGCACTTTTGATGAGGTGGTACTTGCAATTACTCACCAGTAACTTAATGGCAAAGCCAGACTCAATAGACTTATTATTGAACTACTGTAAATCATAACAACAAATCCCTGATGGGTGGCACCTCTGCCTTACCAGAATTTGTTTTCTTTTGTGGACTCCCTGGGCATTAGAGTGTCCCACCAGGAGAAGCATCCTGGCATTTATAACAATGAAGACCTGACATCCATGTGGATAATCATATGGCAGTATAGAAAGTCTTCATGAAACGTACTCATCATAGACTTCTTAAAAATACACTACTGGGAAGAAAATGGAACAACCAGTCCCATTCTGTCACTGAATTTCTTAGCTTGGGCATAAGCTAAGAAAAATTATGACTGAGAAAAATTAGTCTGCAAATAGTTTCTGCTATGGAGAAAATAGTTAAAATCCAAGCAATTCAAAATCAAGAAGACATTAAATTCCTTAGCCAAAGTGATGGTAAATAAACAGATAGCTTTTGTTATCAGCTTTTAAAACAATGCTGTATCTGTGTTATTGCCAATATGTCATGTTATGTCTTATATAAATAATTCAAAGAGTTTGAAGCTAAACTAGGAAAGATACATGCTTAATTGGAATTTCTGCCAATGCTACTGCTATAATCCCCCATTGAAATCTTCTTTTGACTTATTTGACTGGCTTAGCCCTTACACCTGGGTGTTTTGTTGGAAATGATTCTACCCAAGGCTAGATTATCCTCCTCATGATGGTTCTCCTAGTAGCCCTGGTTAAATGTTGTGTAAGCCTCATGGAAAGACTCTGTGCTGAGCCACTGCCATCCAGATAGTACACAGGACCTATCTGTACCTTTAAATTTGTGGCACTGCTTAGTGTAACATGCTATTGATGTTGAAATATTTCATTTTAATTACCTTGAAGTATGAAATTCATTGATATTGATTACTTTCCCAATGTTATGCTACCATTGCCACATACATTACACAAATATTTTCATTACTACAGCTAGAAGTTCTGTACCATTTAACAATGATTCTTCAATTCCCTCACACTCTCTCTCTTGATTTCTCTCCCTTTCTCTCTTTCTCTCTCACACTCACACACAGCCCTTAGTAACCTATAAAATTATTTCTTTCTCCATGAATTTGCACATTTACTACAAGTAGAAGCATTAACTTTATTTTGTTCTAATTAGCTTATTTCATACAGAATAATGCATTAAAGTTTCATCCACATTGTAACATATATCAGAATTTTGTTCCTTTTTATGACTGCATAATAATGCATTTTGAATACATATCACATTTTGTTTATGTGTTCATATGCTGTATTGACATTTCAGTTGCTTCCAATGTTTGGCTGTTGGAAAGTTTATTGCTATGATTGTGGGTATAAGAATATCTCTTTACCTCCTTGCCTTCATATCTTTTAGTAGTATCCCTAGACATGGGATTGCCTCAGTATGTGGTAAATCTCTATTCAAACCACTGAGGAATCACCCAATAATTTTCCAGAGTGACTGCATATTTTATATCCCCACTGACAATGTGAAAATATTTCTATTTCTTTGCATTCATGCCAATAATTGTAACTTCCATTAAAAATTTCCATTCTATAGGGTGTGAAGTGATATCTCCCTGTGGTTTTGATTTGCATTTCTCTAATAGCTAATGATATTGACTATTTTTCCAAGTCCTGGTTGGTCATTTGTGTCTGTTCATTGGATAAATGTTCATTTAAGATCTTTGTCCATTTTTAATTCTTTTTGTTTTGCAAGCTTTTTTACTTATATTTATGATTCCTTTATGTATTTTGAATGTTAAAACTTTATCAGATATATGATTTGCAGCTATTTTATTCAATTGTGTAGGTTATCTTTTCATTTTCTTGATAAAGTTCTATGAAGTACAAACATTTGTTTGCTTTTGAAATTTTGATGAAGGTCATTTTATTTATTTTTCCTTGTGTAGCACATGTTCTGATGTGACATATAAGAAATCACTGCAAATCCAAGATAATGAAGATTTTCCCCTATGATTTCTTCTAAGAGTTCTTTGGGTTTAGCTCCTATGTTCAGTTACTTGATCTAATTTTAGTTAATTTTTGTATAGGTTGAGACATAGGCATTCGATTTAACTCTTTTGCATGTGGATATCCACCTTTCCAAGCACCATTTGCTGAAGAGAATGCTCTTTCCTCGTTGAATGACTTTTGTACTGTTGTACAAAGACAATCAGCTATTTATGTGTAGACTTATTTATGACCTGTCAATTCTAATCCATTGCTCTGTAAGTCTATCTTTTTGCCAGTAACATCTTGTTTTGTTTACTGTGGCTTTGGAGCAAGTATTTAAATTGGGAGTTATGATACTTCCAATTTTGTTCTTTTTTTAGGATTGATTTGGCTATATGGGATCATTATTTATTCCCTTTTCCATTGGAAAATTTTGTATGTAGCCTCTGAACTCAGAGACACTCATTGAAGCAGGCAATTTTATTTAGTGATCATTAACATGCTGGGAGAAAAGGGCTGAAAGAATAGGGGCAGTTTAATGATAGATTTTCCTAACACCAATTGCATGGTCTTTACATGTCCGAATGTATTCAGAAGTCTTCTGTCTGATTCTCCATCTGGTGGGACTCATGTCCTGACTTCTATCTATCCATATCATACAAAGCCATGGACACTGATAATATTTGTTTCTTTTGCCCAATATTCTTGGTAAACAGGGATATTTCTTGTTTTGCTTTTTTAAAAATCTAGATTCCTGCTTTTTTTCTCCAGAAATTGTATAACCTTGGATACCATACTTATTTCTTAGAGATGAGAAGAATATAAAAAATAGATAAAATTAACTTCATCAAAATAAAAAGATTTGTATATCAAAGGACACTATTAAGGAGGTTAAAAAATCACATAGCAAAATGTGAGTAAACACTTGCTTGCCATATATCTGAAAAGAGTTTAATATACAAAAATTTTAAAACACTGATACCACACAAAATAAAAGGTAAAGAAATCAATTTAAAAGTGTCAAGGGCTTGAATAAATAGTTCTCCAAAGACTATATGCAAATGTTTAAAAAGTCATGAAGAGATGCTCAACATCACTGGTCGTTAGTTAAGTGCATTTCAAAACCACAATGAGATACTACTTCCTGTCTAAAGATGGCTATTATTATTATAAAAATATAAATCAATAGGTATTCTTAAACATGAGAAGAAATAATAGCTCTTAAAAATTGCTGGTAGCATTGTAAAATGTTGCCAATACTGTGCAAATAAGTTTTATGGCTCCTCAGAAAGTTGATAATAGAATTACCATATGATCAATCAATCCCATTTCTTTGTGTATATCCCAAAAAATGTAAAGCAGGGACTCTAAGAGACGTTTTACACTAATGTTTATAACAGCATTATTTAAAATTGCTAAAAAGTGGAAGCAAACCAATTGTTCATAAACAGCTGGGTAAACCAAATGTGGTATAGACACATATTGGAATAATATTGTCATAAAGACACATGAAGTTATGATGCATGCACAACATAGATTAAATTTGAAGATATCATGCTAAGTGAAATAAGTCAGATACATAAAGACAAATATTGTATGGTATCACTTGCATGAAAGACAGAAGAGAAACAAATATCATAGGGACAGAAGACATTATAGGTTACCTCAGGTTGGTGGTTGGAAGTCATGGTTTAATACATAAAAGGTTTCTACTTGAGGGGGTGAAAATGTTGGGAGTAAATAATATTAGTGATGGTAACACAATATTAATGTATTCTGATCATAATTGATACTATTGAATTGTACACTTGGAAGTGTTTAACATGGGTGATTTTGAGTCATATATACATTTCTGCAACTAAAAACATATCTTTCACACAGTTGGTGCTATTGACAATTGCCTTCATACCATATATAAAGAAATTGCATGACTCTTTAGGTACTACAATGCCATTATGGTTCTATTAAATGCAGATATCTTATTTGTTGGAGATACTGAAATAGATAGAGGTGACATAATATATTTGAATTTACTTTAAAATGCTGAAAATGAGAACATGGCAGAAAGATAAAATAAGACAGGCAAAATGTTAAGAATTATTAGAAATGCTTTATGACATAAATGTTCATAATGATAAATTATTAGAAATGCTTTATGACATAAGTGTTCATAATGCTTTCTAAACTGTACTTGCATGTACTTGTGTGTACTTGACAATGTATGCAATGAAAACTAAATAAAAAAAGAGTCATTTTCAAAACTTTTTCCTTACAATATTTGTAAGGTGGATATTATAAAAATATGTTCATTAAGGAGTATTCATGCACATATAGTCCATCCATATTATACAACCAATGGCTTGTATCATCACATAGCTGTGTATTCATCACCATGATCATTTTTAGAATATTTACATCACTCCAGAAAAAGGAATAAAAAGAAAAAACATATATCCTGTATTAGTTAGGGTTCTCTAGAGAAACAGAATCAACAGGGAACACTCGCAAATATAGAAACAGAGTTAACAGAGAACACTCACAAATATAAAATTCATAAAAGTGTCTAACATGACCGCGGGAATGCAGAGTCCAAAATCCGCAAGACAGGCTGTGAAACTGATGACTCCGATGGAGGGTCTGGATGAACTCCACAGGAGAGGATCACCAGCTGAAGCAGGAATAGAGGCTGTCTCTTTTGAATCCCCCTTAAAAGGCTTCCCATGATTAGATTAAGCATCACTCATTGCAGAAGATACTCCCCTTTGGCTAATTACAAATGGAATCAGCTGTGGATGCAGCTGACATGATCATGATCTAATTCTATGAAATGTTCTCATTGCAACAGACAGGCCAGCACTTACCCAACCAGACACAGAGGTACCACAACTTGGCCAAGTTGACACATGAACCAGACTATGACAGTCCACACCTTGTCAACTAGGCAGCTATATATATCACCTTAAACCATACCAAGTTTCCAAATAAAAACAATAAAACACACATTTTTTCTTTTATCTAACAATACTCAACTGTCCAGCATATAACTGGAAACACATTAAATCTCTCCAGAATAGAGTGCAAATACTTGGGCAACATTCATTCTTAAGCTTGATATCTTGCAACTTAAATACTATAACGTGAAAAGACACTATTACAATCCTCGTTTCTGTAACTGATCATGTGGTCAAAGTTCATATTTATCACTACCTTGTTCCACTACCCATTCCATGTTCCCTTTACCTTCAGCAAGCACTTCAGCTGACCGTGGTTCTTTGCCTGGTGGGGTGACCCAAATGTTCATTCTTGAAGTTTCAGAGCCATTGACAGTCCTGCCTGGATTGCGTTGTTGTAGTTTTCCCTTGATTTTAATCACAGTGCATGGTAGTACTAAAAGATGCCCTAGGGGATCTCCTATATTCAAAGAAAACTCTTCTTTATCTCCATTATGTAGTTGCAGTTCTACTTCCCCCCGATAGTCAGGGTCAATCACCCCAGAAAATAATGTAATCCCCTTCTTGGCTTGTTGATCCAGTGGCATAAGTAGCCCAAGTGACTAGGTGGCAGTCGTAACTTCCAGTTCAGTGGAATCGTTGTTTCTCCTGGAGTAAGCACTCCCTGTTTTGAAACTAAAACCTGTAAACCAGCAGAGTTCAGGATCACTGGGACAGGAAGCAAAAATTTTCCTAGAGGATCACTAGGGGTAATAGTGAGTGGTATCAACCCCATTTCACCCCTTGGTTTTTGGACTCATGGATCCTGGCTATGGGAGAAACAGCACCATACAGTGGATGCTGATTCAGAGCATATACAGCTTCCTGGAGAACATTACTCCAGCCTTTCAAAGTATTGTTACCTAGTTGGCACCATAATTGAGTTTACAAAAGGCCATTCCACCAGTCTATCAATTCAACTGCTTCTGGATGATGGGGAACATGGTAAGACCAGAGAATTCCATGAGCATGTGCCCATTCCCACACTTCATTTGTTGTGACGTGTGCTCCTTGATCAGAAGCAATGTTATGTAGACTACCATGACAATGGGTAAGGCATTCTGTAAGCCCATGGGTGGTAGTTTTGGCAGAAACATTGCACACAGGGAAAGCAAACCCATATCCAGATATGTGTCTATTCCAGTTAGAACAAATCGCTGTCCCTTCCATGAAGAGAGTGGTCCAATGTAATCAACCTGCCACCATGTGGCAGGCTGGTTACCTCGGGGAATGTTGCCACATCGGAGCCTGAGTGTGGGTCTCTAATGCTGGCAGATTGGGCACTCAGCAGATCAGTGGCTGTATCAAGGTCAGACTTGGTGATTTGTTGCTGAGCCCATTTGGCAATGACAATAACCTCCATCCCTACCACCATGACCACTTTGTTCATGAGTCCATTGGGCAATGACAGGAGTTGCTGGGGAAAGAGGCTGACTGGTATCCACAGAACAGGTCATCTTATCCACTTGATTATTAAAATCTTCCTCTGCTGAAATCACCCTCTGGTGCACATTCACATGGGACAAAATTATACTCATGTTTTTAGCCAATTCAGAAAGGTCTATTCACATACTTCTTCCCCAGACCTCTTTGTCACCAATTTTCCAATTATGGTCTTTCCAAGTCCCTGACCATCCAGCTAAATCATTAGCAACAGCCCATGAGTCAGTATACAAATGCACCTCTGGCTTGTTTTCCTTCCAAGCAAAATGAACAAGCAAATGCACTGCTCAAAATTCTGCCCACTGGGAGGATTTCCCCTTATCACTGTCCTTCAAGGACACCCCAGAAAAGGTTTGTAGTGCTGTAGCTGTCCACTTCCGGTGGTAACTGCATATCATGCTGAGCCATCTATAAACCAGGCCTGAGTTTTCTCTTCCTCACACAATTCACTCTAAGTAACTCCCCAAGAGGCCATAGCTCTGGTTTGGGAAAGAGAAAGTAATGTGCCAGAAGCGGAGAGTATGGGCATTTGTGCCACTTCTTCATATAACTTACTTGTGCCTTCAGGACCTACCCTGGCCATGTCTCCTATATACCGTTTCCATTTTGCAATAGAGTGCTGCTGCACACACCCAATTTTATGGCTTGGTGGGCCAGAGAACACCCAGCTCATGATAGGCAACTAAGGTCTCATGGTAATTTGGTGGCCTATAGTTAAAGGTTCACTCTCTACCAAGGCCCAGTAGTAGTCCAAAGTTCTTTCTCAATAGGAGAGTAGTTATCTGCAGCAGATGGTAAGTCTTTGTTCCAAAATCCTAAGAGTCTGCATTGTGATTCTTGTATTGGGGCCTGCCAAAAACTCCAGACAGCATGTCTGTTTACCACTGACACTTCTAGCACCTTTGGATCTGCTGATCATATGGCTCAAGTGTCAATGCAGCCTGGATCTGTTGCAGAGCCTCCTCTTGTTCAGGTTCCCACTCAAAATTAGCAGCTTTTCTGGTCACTCAATAAATGGTCTGAAGTAGTACACCCAAATGAGGAATATGTTGTTGTCAAAATCCAAAGAGACCAACTAGGTGTTGTGCCCCTTTTTGGTTGTAAGTGGGACCAGATACAGCAACTTAATCTTCACCTTAGAAGGGATATCTTGACAGGACCCACATCACTGGACACCTAGCAATTTTACTGAGGTGGAAGACCTCTGCATTTTGTTGAATTTCTCTCCCATCCTCTGTCACACAAATGCCTTACCAGTTAGTCTAGAGTACTTGCTAGTTCTTGTTCATTAGGTGCAGTCAACATGATATCATCAATATAATGGACCAGTGTGGTGTCTTGTGGGAGAGAGAGATGATCAAGTCCCTGCAGAAAATATTATGACATGGAGCTGGAGAGTTGATATACCCCTGAGGTAGGACAATGAAAGTGTACTGCTGACCTTGCCAGCTGAAAGCAAACTGTTTCTGGTGGTCCTTAGTAATAGCTATTGAGAAAAAAGAATTTTCCAGATCAATAGATGCATACCAGGTACAAGGGGATGTATTGATTTTCTCAAGCAATGATACCACATCTGGAACAGCAGCTGAAATTGGAGATACCATCTGGGTGAGCTTATGATAATCCACTGTCATCTTCCAAGACCCATCTGTTTTCTGCACAGGCCAAGGAAGAGAGTTGAATGGGGATGTGGTGGGAATCACCACCCCTGCATTCTTCAAGTCCTTAAGAGTGGAAGTAATCTCTGCAATCCCTCCAGGAATCCGATATTGCTTCTATTTTGCTCAGTAATGGAAGTTCTACTGCTTCCACTTGGTCTTTCCCACCATAATAGCCATCACTGCATGAGTTAGAGAGCCAATGTGGCTCTGCCAGTTGCTAAGTATGTCTGCACCAATTATACCTTCTGGAACTGGGGAAATAACTACAGAATGGGTCCAGGGGTCCACTGGACCCACTGTGAGATGGACCTGAGCTAAAACTCCATTGATCACCTGACCTCCATAAGCCTTCACTCTGACTGGTGGACCAGAGTGATGTTTTGGGTCCCTGAAATTAATGTCACTTCTGAACCAGTCCCTAAATATTCCCCCAAATTTTGGCTCATTTCCTTTTCCCCAATGCACAGGTACACTGGTAAAAGGCCATCAGTCTCCTTGGGGAAGGCTTGGAGGAAGATTAATGGTATAAATTTGTGGCAGTGTAATAGGGTTCTCCCCCAAAGGGACCTGACCTTCCCTTCATTCAAGGGGCTCTGGGTCTGTAAACTGTTTCAAGTCTGGAAATTGATTAAGGGGCTGTTACTCTATGTTTTTGTAATGCAGGTTAGACTTTTGTTCAGTTGACCTAGAACTCTGTTGTTTATACAGCTCGAACAAGAATTTAGTAGACTTCCCTTCTATTGTATTTCTAGGTACCCCATGGTATACTAGCTAATGCCACAAATCTCTGCGAGTCATATAATTTTGACATCTGCTTTGAGTTTGCTGTCTATTATAATAGCCAGGTCTACCCTGTCTTTGGTGATTAAGTGCTGTCACCTGGTTTTTGTCAACTCAGGATACCATCACCCCCATTCTGTTTAAGAATTCCAGCTCAGTAACAGCAGTCCTTACAGTAATATCTGACCTACAGAGAAGTGCAACCACAGAGCTCTTCAGGGATGATGGTGCTAGTCTCACAAATTTATTTCTCACTGTTCTGGTAAAAGGTGCATCCTCTGGGCATTCCTGGGGTGTAAGTGCAGACTTTGCATGATAAATCCACTCTAACAGTCCAATATCCCTAAGCCTCTGGATCCTCTCAACTACATTATACCTTGACAGTTCTGGTATTTCAACCTCAGGTAATGTTGGCCACCTTTTGATCCATGTTTCTACCAACCATCGAAACAAACTATTAATTCCTTTTCTTACCCCTCGAGATATAATTTGAATGCAGAATCTCTGCTTACTGGGCCCATATCAATAAATTCAGCCTGGTCCAGCCTAATATTCCTCCCCACCATTATCCCACACCCTTAAAACCCATTGCCACATATGTTCCCCTGATTTCTGTCTATATAAATTGGAAAACTCACACAGTACTTTTGGAGGATAACGTAGCTCCTCATGTGTGATACTTTGTAGTTCACCTTTAGGGTCCTGTTGGGATTTTAGTCTAGTCATAGGTTTGGAAGAAATGAGTGATTGTGGGGATGAGTCAGAAAAAGAATTAGAAATACCTTCCAAGCCATTTGTTTCAGAGCCTTCATTTGCAGTTTCATCTGGTGAAACAGGATTTATCACTCTAGGGCTATTTCCATCAGGAGGAGGTTAGGTAGCCAACTCCTCAAAGCAGGCTGGAGGTGAGGCAGTTATGTCCTAAGGGCAAACTATTACAGGGTTATCTATAGAAGACTCAGCATGACCTAGGGTTTTAACCTCACGTCTGACATCATTGTCAATCCATATGTCACCATCCCATTATTCAGTGTCCCACTCCTTTCCAACCAATGCCTTCAGTTTAACAGCAGACACCATACAACATTGAGATTTTAGTTTATGTTGTAAAGTTGCTACTCTAACAATAAGATTCTGAGTCTGATTTTGAGAGATCTCAAGTCTACAGCTACAGGAAATAAGATTTTCCTGCAGGATACTCATAGAAACATCTACATCTGTTAGACAGCAGTTAAGCTTCTTGTTTGAAGTCTTAAGCCCATCTTTTCACTCCTTAATGTATCCAGTGTATCTAACAACAACCAGCCAATATCTCTATACCTCTTATTTCCACAAAACTCTGTAGAGGTGTCAAAAACATGATCTCCCAGAGCCTTGCTTCATGAAAGTGAAACATTAGGAGAATTGAATGGTGATATTTTGACTATCTCTTTTGCCAACGCATGCCATGGATTGGGAGTGTCATTCTGATTATGGGAATCAGAGTCTTTAGTGCCTTTGAGTCCAGCCAGAGTAGAAAACCATTCATAAAAACCCATTTTTAAGATTCTGTTTCTTAAGAACAATTCCTGGTACCAAGATGTGTTAGTTAGGTTTCTGTAGAGAAACGGAATCAACTGGGAACACTCACAAATATAAAATTTATAAAATGTCTCACGTGACCACAGGAAGGTAGAGTCCAAAATCCACAGGGCAGGTTGTGAAGTCAATGACTCCAATGGAGGCTCTGGACCCAACTGCACAGGAAAGGCTCTCCAGCTGAAGCAGGAACAGAGCCTGTCTCTTCTGAATCTTCCATAAAAGGCTTCCTGTGATTAGATTAAGCATCACTCATTGCAGAAGACACTCCCCTTTGGATGATTTACCAATGAAATCAGCTGTGGATGCAGCTAACATGATCATGATCTAACTCTATGAAATATCCTCATTGCAACAGACAGGCCATGACTTGACCAACCAGACAAACAGGTACCACAACTTAGCCAATTGACACATAAACCTGACCATGACATATCCCTTACCCCTTACCCTCTCATCAACCACTAATATTTAATTCTGCCCTACTTTTTACCCTTTATCCCCTTTTATTATTTATTCAATTATTATCATTATTTTTACTCATATAAACATATTGTGGGTGAAAGGAGCATCAGACATGAGGTTTTCACAAACACAGTCACATTGTAAAAGCTCTATAGTTATGTAATTGCTTTCAAGAATCAAGTCCACTGGAACACAGCTCAACACTTCAGGTATTCCTCTCTAGTCATTCAAAAACACCATAAATTAATAAATGATATCTATATAATACATAAGACTAACCTCCAGGATAACCTCTCAACTCTTTGAAAGCTTACAGCCACAGAAATTTACTTTTGTCTCATTTCCTCTTTCCACTTTTGGTCAAGAAGTCTTTCTCAATTCCATGATGCTGAGTTCCAGGTCACCCTACCCTCAAAGTCCTGTTCCACATTGTCAGGGATATTTACACCCATAGCAATCAAGTCCCACATAGGGTGGAGTGCAGTAAGTTCACCTGCTGAATTGGCTTAGAGAGTAGGGCACATCTGAGCAACAAAAGAGTTTCTATGGAAATGACAGGCATAATTATAAGTAGGCTTAGCTTCTGTCCTGCAGAAATAATTTTCATAAGGGCAAAGCCCAAGAAATCCTAGCCTATTGAATTGTTTGTCCCTATTGCTTGTTTTCAAGAATATCAGGAATTTCCTAGATGGGGAACTTTAATATTTCCTTCTTTTCCCACACTCCACCAAGGAGACTTTGCAAATACTTTTCTTCTCTGTCCAAATTACTCTGTAACATATCAGGGCATCACACTAACCTGTACAAACCAACAGCGTCTCATGCTCTAATCAAGATTCCATGTAATAATAGTGATTAAACAAATTGGTCATACAAGTTAAATTAGATAATGCACTATCCCAAATATAAAGTTTGCACCAAATAAGTATCTCTACCTTTGGTACCACACAGAAGTTGAAGTTTAATAATATGGACCATATATTCCTTTACCAGGTATTCTGATTCACATTAGTCCTATCCAGATCAGTTACATTCACATTTCTAGTTGAAGTCCAATCATATTTTTAACTTTTTAACAGTTTCCAATGGATGTAAGGCTGATTTTCATAGCTTCTGTTCACTAACTCAGAGTCTCAGGTGTTGCATAGATACTCAAAGTGGCAGTTAATGTTCATATTACACACAAAGTATGCCCAGCAGGTTTTTGGAATAGTTTGGGTTTGGTGACCCCTGTTTACCTTTTGATTTCTACCTATAACAATGAACAAAATCTGTCTTATGACTGTCTCTCCTTTAATATTGACAACAGAGAATTTGCTTTGAGTTTCACAGTTCCTGAGCCAGAGGAAAATTTTTGGCTATAGCAGACTTTGATGAGATTTTGTACTGATTATATGTTTGTATTGTGCTTGTATCATATTGAAATATTTTAAGGTTTTGTGATACTGTAATGGAGTAAATGTGTTTTATATATGGAAAAAATATGTCTTTGGGGGGAACCAAAGGGTGGAATGTTCCAGTTTGAAGTTATTATGTATGCTAGAAAAGCCATGTGTTAACCATGATCCTATCTTGTGTGGGAAGTGATTTCTTTTAATCCTGATTTAATATCATAGGTTGATGTTTTTGATTAGATTATCTCCACAGAGATGTGGCATGTCCAGTTTTGGGTGTGACTTTTGGATTGGATGGAGATATGATTCCACCCATTTCAATTAGGTCTTAAGTAGTTCACTGGAATCCTTTAAAATAGGAAATGTTTTGGAGAGAGTCAGAAATGACACACCTCAGATTGGAAACAGTTGTTTCAGAGAACAGAGATACAGATGTTTGGAAATGCTTGGAGCCCAGCATACATTGCATTGAAATATTAAGCAAGCCAGAACCTGGAGAGAGCCAAGGGTATCCAAGAGATGAAATCCAGCCCACTAGAAACATTGTGAGGACCCCCCACAAGAAGAGAAGCTGAAAACAACCGAGCTCAGGAACAAGGACCAGTAGTTGCCAGCCCTGTAACTTCCCAGGTTGCATAGATGTTCCAGACCCATTGACTTTTCTCTCCTATGATCTATAATCTTGGAATTTCTTAAATTTCTTTTTAAAATCCATTCCATTTCTGACATATCACATTCTGGCACCTTACAAACTAACACAGGCATGCAGTATATATGGCTACTAAGAAAAAAGAGAAAGTATGGGGATGGAGAGGAGGAGCAAGGGAGCATGAGGTATGGAAGTTATTCCACTTTGGGTGGGATATACTTGAGCTCAATTTCATTAATCTTGCTACTATGACAGGCAGAATGTCTTTGCAGCAGTGGGGCTATTTAGTCAATATAAGCAATGATGTCAGCATGATATTTCCTTCTGCAGAAGCTATGGCCTTAGTATGTGCCATGAAGAATTACTGGTATTTCAGCATGACTCAGTTCTTCTCTCTTTCTTCTTTGTAGTACCTGGATAAAAAGGAAGCTCAAGCATATCAAGTTGATTTGTCAGGCTATTAACTATGACATTCTCACAGGATTTGCATAGTAATGTGTACAATTGACATTATCAAATATTTTCCTCCAGAGCATGACTCATAATTCACACTTTCATTAAATGTACAAATGTACTTTGTTGTAACAATTATGTTCAAAGTCACAAACACAAATACTTAAATGTGTAAAGAAGAGTAAACACTCCTTACTCATTTGCTTGACCATAGATACAAATTAATCCTTTTCAGTCCCAAGACAGACCAAATCTACAAGAACATTTTAATATCTGATCTACTATGTCTGGATTGTTCAAATATGTTAATTAAATATAATCATAGCTGTATAGATGGTGATGATTATTCTATCTTACAGACATTACCTTTTAAATAATCAAATTTAATGACATTAAGTGGCAGAATAAATCCATCTTCTTCATGTGCATGCCATTTGCACTCTCTATACACAGCCAATTTAAACTCAAATGGGAATTACTATTAAGAAAGGCAGTGCAAAAGAGTCACTACATCTGTAACTAAATTACTTTAGCATAATTATTGTCTTTGACAGCGCTCTATTAAGAGTGTTCAAGTTAATTACTCTAAAATTTAAACATTATGGATAAAAACTTCCACTTGCTAAATGTATCCACATATTTTGCAACATTGACATATGTACACCCTCATGTCTGTAAGATGAACATTATTCACCTACTAACTTTATGAAATTCCATGTTATGACCAACAGTATCATTTTCTTTAAGAAACTCAAAGGTCCCTAACATGATTTTGATATAGGGATTTCTATTATTCCCATCCTCTTTATTTTTAAATAATAATAGACCATTAAACCTGTTTAAAAATCAAGTATTATTTATAGGTTGTTGGAAAACTTTCACAAATTATTTTTGTTAATTTACAGATGAAATTGAAATTACTAAAAATACTTGATAATTGCTTAAAAATACAAAATATTATGAATGGGGATCCATTTTCTAATAATTTGCATGTGCAAATATTTTATGCAGGCTACACAACATAGCTTTATAATTAAGAATCAGTTAAGTGGGATGTTTATATTAAATGGATTTTTCATATTTTGATAATGCAAGAAGTAACAATATTAAAAATTTCAAAATGTGAGCTAATCTGCTTTTATTACACAAGGGTTGTTTTAGGTTTTTTTAATTAAAAAATTGTTTTTTAGTTTTCCCAAGACTGCTACATGGCCTTTTACTTTATGCAATGCATTTTCCTATTATGAAGTCTCAGATTAAGATTAAGTAGTTTTTAACATTGGAAATCATTAACTCTTTACTTTCCAATGGGTATGGGCAATATGTCTGTGTATTGTATTTTGGGTAGAAATGAATGTACACAAATTTCTCATTCTTACTGATATGGTTTTATAGTCAGAATTTTACATTATTTAAAGGAAATAGTTTGATGCTTCTGCTAAGCAAAATGATTAATTTTTATAAATTACATTCTCTAGACCGGGATGTTTAATCTGTTTTACATAAAATTCTTGACTATATTTACATAAAGAAAAGTGAGATAATTTGTCATTAATTAAAAGACATATATGTCTAAAAATTTTGGACTCTCTACAATAAAAGTCATCAGGTTTAGCATGGATCAAATTCAAAATGAGATAAAAAATTAATTGAGTTTTTAACTGTCTAATTGAGCAGTTAAATATCTAAAATGTTATTTGTGATAGTTTGAAGCTATGCAACCCAGAAAGGATCACACTTTCTTAATCCTTTCCTGTGGGTATATGCCTACTGTGAGTGGAACACTTTGACTAGGTTATTACAGTTGAGATGTGACCCATCTTGTAGGAGCTAAGTGTTAAAAGAAGACCTGCAGAATTTGTTGGGAGCAGCTGGCCTCAGGGTGGTGGCAGTAAACTGTGGAGATTGTTATGTAGTGCAATCTGGGAAGAAGAGAATGTTTACCTGAATGGTTATGTTAAATATGAAGGAAGAGAGCACTGAAAAATAAGCTCTCTGTTCTTTCAAGAAATGCATGCATGCCTTTTGTCACCCTGCAGTATTTAAGCAGGAGCTGAATAAAAATAAAGCTATGATGTCTGATATAAAGTTAAGCTTCAGACCCCTGAGCCTGGCTGTGTCTTTCTTTCTTTCTTTCTTTCTTTCTTTCTTTCTTTCTTTCTTTCTTTCTTTCTTTCTTTCTTTCTTTCTTTCTTTCTTTCTTTCTTTCTTTCTTTCTTTCTTTCTTTCTTTCTTTCTTTCTTTCTTTCTTTCTTTCTTTCTTCTTTCTCTCTTCATTCAAGTTTGGTCTTTATCCTCTTATTGGAGTCATTTATACAAGGATCAATGACATACAGGAAGTATTAGAGAAAATCCCAGAAGAAACTAAGAAAAACAAAAGCTGAACTCAGATAGAAATCCACAGGTGCAGCAGGCAGAAGCTGAAAGCAATGAAACTGAAACCTGGGAGAGAAAGACCAGCAGATGCTGCTGTATATCTTTCTGTATAACAAAGGAGTCTCAGATCTCAGGTAGCCTCTCTTCAGGAAGAAGGTATCATCCTCTTGGTATCTTGATTTGGATAGTTTTCATGGCCTCAAAACTAAACTTGTAAGTTAGTAAATCCTCATTGTAAGATTCAAGCCATTTCTGGTATAATGCTTTCAGCCAGACATACCAAACAAAAGCAGTACTAAATCAGAAAACAGAAACTCAAAATTGACTAGTACCAGAGGAGGAAAACTGACTTGCCTTAAAAATTAGGATTTTATTTTACCTCTTCTTCCATGACTTCAAAACACTAAAGTTTTCTTCTTATCCATGGCCCTTTACCTCTACTGATGCAAAAATTGCTGTATCTTTACCTTAAATAGAGAACTCATGTCTTTGTGATAAAACCAGAATCCAAAAATACATACCCAACTTTTTCTGATCAAAGCTTTGGTATAATCTTAGAATATCATGACAAGATGGTTTCTTCTCTTGCATATTTTTCCTATACTGTAGTTAAACCCTAGGATTAAAATGTAAATCTTTAATATCATGGTATTGAGATGATTAATCAATCTGTTCTACAAATAATAAAATGGCAAATTATTTCTTTGATTGAGTTGACTGTTTTGACTTGATAACAGTGTCAACTAGCATATAATTTAGTTCTTCAGAGTACAGGATGGGTAATAGAAAGTATTCATTCAAAAACACATTGTAGAAGATATATTTTTCTTCTGTTCTAACTACTTTTTTTGGAAATATACTTTCTCAATAATTTCTAGAAGCACACATGTATGTAATATCATTTAACAATATTTACCTTATTGACTACATAAATTTGGCCTAATTATATAGAGTAATATACTTACAATGTTATTTCATTCATTGTTCATATCCATTCTAATATTTATACATTTATCTATATACACATGTATATATGCATATAGTCATGTATGTGAATGTGTACATGTTTATGTGAATATTTGTATGGTTATATGCACGTAGATGTAAACCAAAATGCATGTATATATTCAAATGTATATATATGTATATATGAATGGGATTCCCACTTTATATGGAATTTTTCCTTATAAATGTTCAAAAGTGAAAATAATGGGTCCAGGCATATGGTTAATTTTTCTTGATGTAATTTTCTCAAATATTCAGTAATGTACATTTAGCATGATAAATATATGTATGCAAATAAGCATCTGTGCTTACATAAGACTGTATATGTAAATCCAGTTCACAACAAAATTAAAATATACCATTTTGCATAAAAAAACACATTGTAGAAATACTATAACCAGGATTACCTGAAGTTAAAAAGAGATTAGAAATTATAAATATTAAGATATCAGCTTGACCTAATCTCATAAGGTAAAGATGGTGATATCCAACAAGATGTTTCTCAGTCCTATTTGAGCAGCATCATTTAAATGCATCAGTTTGGGTGAAGAAAGTGACTTCTCATTTGGCTACCTGTGACTTCCTTATATCATTTTCTAGAGTTTCCCATGTTGTGGGTAAGGAGCTGTGGCCTCTTACAATTCTAAGGTAAAAAAACTGTGATTTTGTTATGACAAGGCTGCATAGGCTGAAACTTGGGATGTCAAAGATATTTAATATTCATGAAAATTAAAAGAATTTGAGATCTTTAAAATATTTTATTACACATTTTTTAGAAAGTTTGGAATAATTATAATGAAAATAATTATTTAGGAGTAAATGGAAAGATTACTAACATTATTGAAAAGGATTTATGATCTAAAACACATACATTAAGGAGTGTATTAATGTAATTCTGTCATTACTAGTGTAAAATCGATTAAGAAGAGTAGTTAAATAGTGAAGTATTTGAAGCACACCTATATTCAAAGAAAATAATTAAAATCACAGGAAAGCCATGTTAGAATTCAACTATTTTGTCCACTACTGCAATATAAATATGGTGGAAAATAGTGAGAAAATATTTTATCTCAATATAAACATGAGATTCTTTATACATAATATAAATGTTTATATATGTTCATGGTGATATAGTAAAATCCATAATAATAATAAAAGCACAGTAACAACTCATTGCATATATATGTCAAGTACTTTGCAGTGTGACATAACATGAGGCTACAGTTAATGATTTTATTCCTCAACAGTGTTAATATACAGGCTTCCTGGGAATTTGGCTCCATTGTTTACCAGTTCTGTTACCTATTCCTTGTCCACTTGTACATATAAATCACAGAATCCTCAACTGTAAAAGGAAATTTAAAAAATAACTATTGAATATTTGATGGGCAGATTTTTCCCAGTACAATATAAGAGATAATGCAATTGTTTAATTCAGTTTGTCTGTAACAATTTGCATTTCAGTTTATTTAGAAGATGGTACATTATAGATCATAATTATGTTACTGAATTGCATTTTGAATATTAATGTTTTCATTTTCAAAAGATGCCAAAGTGCAATATACCAAAAATGGAACAACCTTTTAAAAGGGGAATACATTAAGTTGTAGGTTTACAGTTCTAAGGCTGTGAAAATGTCCAAACTAAGGTATACAGAGAAGGATATGCTGATTCAAGAAAGGCTGATTCATCCAGAACACCCCTGTCAGCTGGAAAGGGATATGCCAATGCCTGCTAGATTTCTCTCCTTGCTTCTAATTTTATAAGGATTCCTTGGGGGATATTCTCCTTGTGCATTTCCAAAGGTCGCTCTTGGTTCTAAAGCTTTTCCAAAATAGCTTCCTTTTAAAGGGCTCCAGTAAACAACCTCACCTTGAATGGGTGGAGTCACATCCCCAAAGAAACACCTAATCAAATGTTACTACCCATAATTAGGTGGATTACATCTCCATGAAAACAATTAAAAATGATCCCACCCAGTAATACTGAATGAATATTAAAGGATATGGCTTTTCTGTGGTGAATTACAGCCTCAAGCCAGCACAATTATTAATTTAAATGCTAGTAAAGGATATGGCTTTTCTGTGGTACATTACAGCCTCAAGCCAGCACAATTTAGGATATTACCTCTCACATGAGTATAATCTACATTTCAAGTCAAAATATTGTATTTCTTGTCAAAACCCTGGGTTCCTAAATGAATGAAGCAGTATAGCTGTTGTAAGAAATATGTCAGTTTTCAAATGAATACTGCAACAAGAATTTAAAATTACTTTATAATAAATATTTCATTCTAAGTACTATTATGCATGGAGCCACAGGTTGAAGAAAATAATGCTTTAATGGCCCAGAGATGCCATTGTCAGTTGAAGTTGAGGGATAGTCTTTACACAATGTAAATAAAGCAATTTTGTAGGATTCAGAGCAGGTGGGAATTAAGGTCAACCAAGCTCTAGGTCAGGAAATTAAAAAAAGACATGTCAGAATTCCAACCTGAAAAAAAAGAACAGTGAAGTTTGTGTCTGAGTTCAGATTAATAAAAGACAATTATGCATATTTTTGGCAAAATGGAGATGAATCAGAGTACATTTGTGCAGGACTTCCATGCCACCTCTTCCCCTAAAGTGACCTGGGGAGGTAACCATTAACAGAGCTCATGCTGACTGTGTAGAGAAGGCCATCAAACATTGCAAACTTGTCCAATCAGAAGTCAGATTTAAGGGGACATTTAGATGTCATTTGCTCAGGTTGACCTCCAGTAGGAGAAAGAATGTAGAACATGTGTTAGAGATGGAAAAAAGAGATCTAACAGAGCAACAGAACCCAATCCACTAAATATATGATGTCCTGGACATTATAGTTCCAACAGAAGTTGCAATGCATTTCAGAAGTTAACCAATAACAATATGTTGGCAATTAGACTGTTTCAACCTATTAGTTAATTTGACTAATGGTGCTGTAACATTGGTGCACAATTGTCTGCTCATATCCCTCTTTTCAATTATTTTAGGTGTATAACTAGAAATGAGATTACATAGCAATATGATGATTGTAAATTTTACTTATCAAGGACCTACTAACATTCTCCAAAGCAGCTGCACTATTTTATAAGCCATCCAACGATGCATATGCTTTAATATCTATGTACCCTTGGCAGCATATTATTTTGATTATTTGTTAAAGTGTCATCACTGAGGCTCCCCAGAGAAGATGAAATTCTGGTGAAATAGAACAATGATGAATGCTGTTTGATTTCCCAGTCTGCCTGCATGACCTATGGATATCAGACATGCTTACCCAAACAGTTAGTGCTGACAATTCTTTATATAAATATTTTAATATATATGTATATACAAATATATGTACACTTTTTGTTCTGTTTCTCTGAAGAACCATGATTGATATGGATTTATGTACAAAAAGTGGTTTAGAAGAACAGAATGTTCAGGATGAGTTTTCTGAAATGATATTGGTACAGGAGAATCAATCTTTCCAACCTGTCTGAGAATGACAGGTTATTCCTGAAAAATACTGTAATAGTTTCCTTTGATGGAGATATCTTATAAGACTGTTGACTCTCTTCAGGAGCTACTGCTCACCACACATCTTGCTCTAGGCCCATAAATAAGCAAAGGTACCAGCAGAAACCAAAGGATGAGTTAGAATGTATAATCCACAATACAGTATGTTATTCTTCAAGTGAACTTCATGATTTTTCCAAATTCACAGGCAGAAATATGGGGACTGTGTTTGTGGGAATGAATATTGATCATATTAGACATGGTAGAAGTAAGATAAAATTAATAAGGCCTAATTTAGTGACAAAGTGAGTTGCTTCTACATCCACTAAAATTGCTTAAATGAGCAAGATTGACAAAACCTTGCATTGCTGCCTATTTGGAGCAAACATGATTTGTGAGAATAACTAGTGGAAATATAAAATTGTAAATCTTCTTTAAAAATCATTTATTGGAAAGGTAATCATAACTTTAATAAAAGAAGTAAGAAGTTATAATCACCAAAAGATGCTAAAAAGTAGTTTTACTAATAAAAGCTCCAGACTGAAAATGGCATGCATATTAATGAACAAAATAATATAAAACAACTTTGATAAATCCATACAGTGGAATATTACTATGTAATAAAATAGAAAAAGAAATATTTCAAATATAGAGTGTGTGCATATACACATATTATTATGTATAAGTTGCATTCATGTATAAACTTATATATAATGTGTGTGTGTGCATTTCTGTCATATGTGGAAGAAACCAGAGACTATGAATATAATCTTAGGTGATGGAATCTGGAAACACCAAATAAAGTGTTCATTTATGCAAAATTCTAGAATAGACTCAAGGAAAACATTTTGACAAAAATCATACCTGTTATATTAAATGTGTTTCAGGTTTTCATGTTGGTGTGACAGAAGTCATTTCTCTTGAAAATGGGAATGAGTTACATGAGGGCTTGTACTTGTAAAAAATTAGCTAAAGGTCTGCTTCAGATCTGAAAATGTATTGCCCACAAGTTATACTTGCAATTAAAATTTTCAGCAATAAACCTTCAATATCTGTGAAGTATTTATTTCATTCTTTCACCAAATATTTGCTGTGATATATACCATACAAATATGTTACTAATTTTGTGATTCACAGGTGTTTAGCAACACATAGTATGATTTTGTGATAACATTTTAGAAACTGAACAGAAGTATGGAGATTCATCCTCTTTTCAAATAAAATAGAAGAAACATATGAACCTATAAATACATACTTAAATGTGAAGAAGATTTTGCCTTCTGAGAAAATCACAGACTACAATTTTAGATAATCTTCAACATTGGGGTAAACCAGAATATCTTAGTTATGATTTAAGGCAACACATTGACCCATACCACTTTGTCAAGGCTCCTTTCACATCATTGTTCCTCAGACTATAGATAAGGGGGCTCAGTGCAGGAGTAAAGATAGTATAAAATGTCCATACAATCTTGTCATAGTTAGCTGATGTGTGTGACTTGGGTCTCATATAAATAAATGTAGTAGCTCCATAAAAGAGTCCCACCATGGCCAAATGTGATGAGCAGGTGGCAAAAGCCTTCTTGTGAGCTTCTGTGGATCACATGTGGAGAACAGCAGCTAGGATGAGACTATAGGAAGTCAGGATCAATGATATTGGGACTAGAAGCATTAACACACAGCAGATATACATGGCATACTCAAAGACAGAAGTGTCTGCACAAGCCAAGTGCAACAGCATAGGAGCCTCACAAAAATAATGATCAATCTCATGTGATTTGCAATATGGGAAGCTCAGGGTAGCAGCAGCTTTCATGAGACCATCAGCTGCTCCAAGAAACCAAGACCCCAAAATCATTCTCAGGCATACTTCCCAGCTCATGAGGATGGGATATTGCAGAGGGTGACATATAGCCACATAGCGGTCATAGGACATGACTGCCAGGAGGAAGCACTCTCCACCACCCAGTGTGAGGAAGAGAAAGATCTGGAATCCACAGCCTGCAGGGGTGATGAACATTTTGCCAGTCAAGTAATCAGCAGCCATTTTGGGCACAATGGTGTAAATCAGCATCATGTCCATGAGGGATAGTTGGCTCAGTAGGAAATACATGGGCTTGTGAAGGTGGTGGCCCCAGTAGGTCAGGAGGATCATGAGGGCATTGACCAGAAGTGAGACGAAGACAATTGTTAGCATCATCACAAAGAGGAAGAAGTGGGCTCTTGTGTGATTAAAGAGTCCTAGCAAAATGAAATCTGAGGTATGGTTTCTGTTTTCCATGACTTCAAACAAGAAACACTGCAAATGGAAAAAATAATTCAGAGACAAGTTGTGGTGTGGAGTACAAGTTATTGCTTTATATGTACATAATTTCAATTTGGGGTGATGCAAGCTTTTTGATAGCTGATGAGGTTGAATGTAGCATAATATAGTGAATATAACTGATGTCACTGATTCATGTTCATGGATGTGGTTACCTTGTAACAAAAAATGGACCATTTTGTATTTTATACATGGTCTAAGTAAAAATTAATAAATAAAAAACAAAAAAGAGAATTTTTACATTTTAAATTGTTTTATTTCAGTTACATATTTTATCAAAATTACAAGAGAGAAAATGAAGACTTTCCAAAACTCAAACCAGAAATTCAACATCAATTAACACACCCAATCCCATACATATTTGGTCCATATATCAAATCTGGCCTCTGGTAAACTTTTTCTTGTTTCTGAATCTATTAAATATTCAAATTATTTTATGTAAGTGCGAACACATAATATTTGTCTGTTTATGTCTGGCTGTAGCTATAATAATATAAGAAAAAGTGATTCTCAAAAGCTGCTGCAAGAGACAAAGAAGGACACCATTTGCAAATAAAATGAACAAACAACCAGTAGACTAAAAAACAGTAAACATTTATGCATCTTTTCACAGACCTCAAATAAATGAAACATTCCTTGGCCAAATTAAAGGGAACAAATAGACTGCTCTACAATTATAGTTGTAGATTTCAATATAACCATTTTCAGTAATGCATAGATCATTCTGACTTCAGATCAGTATAAAAACAGAGTACTTGATGAATATATAAATGAACTGGGAATATCAGACATATATTCCAAACATTACAAGAGCAAAATAAATTTTATTTTCAAGTGTCCATGAATCATTCTCAGGGATGGACCCCTGTTAGTTCACAAAAGACATCTTGTAAATTAAAAAATATCAACATATGACCTAAATGGAATAAAGCTAAAAGTCAATAGGAAAAGGAAAGCTGTAATATTCACAGATATGTGGAAATTAAACAGAACACTTAAAAATCAGTGGGACAAACAAGAAATCACAAAGGAAATGAGGTCATGTTTTGTGACAAATATAAATGAAAACATATTGAAAATAAGTGAAAGTGATGGAGACATTCCTTATGGATGTAGATACAGAAATCTTCAATAAATCATAAAAATTGAATCCAACAACAATTTTAAAGAACCATGACAAATCTGATTCATTCTAGGTATGTAAAATGGTATTTCAATGTAAGAAAATCAGTCAGTGTATTACACTACATTAGCAGAATAAAGAAAAATCATATGGTCATAGCAATGGATGTGGAAGGATATGACAAAATCCAACATATTTTTATGGTATCACTCAGCAAAATAGGAACAGAAAGTAATTTCTCTAATATGCTAAAGGACATAAAAATTCACAGCAAAAATTATATTCAAGGTTTACATATTGGACTTCTTTCCACAGAAGACAGGAATAAGTTAAAGATGCTTAATTTCACCACTGATATTGAGTACTTTAATGGAAATCCTTCCCAAAGCAATTAGGCTAGAAAGAAAAAATAAAAGACATACAAATTGGAAAGGTATAAATAACTCTCTCTATACACAAATGAAATGATATTTGTTTGGAAAATCCCAAAGAAAATCAATCTACTGAATAAGTGCAAAATCTATCAAACAAAGCAGAAATTAATATGTGTTTGGAAGTATGTGAAGAAATAGGATCCCTTAAAAATTGCTGGTGGCATTGTAAAATTCTGAAGTTCTGTGCAAAAACATTTTATGGTTCCTCAGAGTATTGCAAATAGAATTATCATATAAGCCATCAATCTCATTTCTTGGTACATATCCAAAAGAATAGAAAATAAAGACTTAAAGAAATAGTTTGCAAGCCATGTTTTATCAGCTTTATTCACAAGAGCCAAAAGGTGGAAGCAAATAAATTGTTATTAACAGGTAAATGAGTAAGCCAAATGTGGTATACATGCACAATGAAATAATAGTGAACTGTAAAAAGATATGATGTTCTGATTCATGAACCACCTCAATGATATTCTAAATGAAAAAAACCAGATGCAAAAAGACAAATATGTGGTCTCACTTATATAAAATAGGTAGTTGATAATAATGGCTATATATTTGGAATATTTAAAATTTAATGGAAACATTTTCTTGAATAGATAATATTTCTGGAAGTCATTTTTTTTTCTTTCCAAATATTAAAAGTTATTTTTTCAGATTTAGGAACTGGAAAGATTGAGGTTGTATATCAAAACATAACTTGATTTGGAAATGTTAATAAATTAGTATACATTTACAGAACTATAACCAGAGAGCAAAAGTGACTTTCTAAAATCTTTTCTCCTAATGTGAGACTCAAATGCTAATGCATAATTTCATTAACAATACAAACAGTGTGTGTTATGATGTGGTGATTAATTTCATAGTCACAGAAACAAATATTTTATAGGTTAAAGGAAAGTGAAAACTCTGTATTTATTCAGATGATTATAGATGTAAGTTAATTTTTTTTCTGTTCCAAGATATTCTAAATTCTTTTAAATATTCTGCTCTGATATGTTGAGGCTGAAACTTTTCTATTGTGGAGACTAAATATGTACAGAGATTCAGGGATGGGATTGCTAATGAAGTCTTCAGTTAAGGGTTTGTAGACATTCTAAGTCAAAGAAGTTACATAGAACATCCTCTTTCATGGATGTATCTCTTGCACCCATTCTACACAGCCATCTGAAACCCAAATGGGCATTTTGATGAACAAACAGTGAAAAGGCTCATTAAATCTGTAACTATATTACTTGATTATCATAATTATTTTCATAGCACTCTATTTGAGGGCTTTACTGATTATTTAAGAATTAGATATTGCAAGTATGCTTTCAATTTACTAAATATTTCATGTATTTTCTAACTCTTTGAAACCTGCACACTCTCATAACTCTCACATATTATCTTTACATTTTGTAACTTTGTGAAATTTTCAGTTAAGACCCTTAGTATAATTTTCCTGAAGAAAATCAAAGGACCCCTAATGAATTTCTTTGGCTTGGGATCTTCTGTTATTTTGTTTTCAATACCTGCCTCATTTTTAAAGGTTATAGACATTTTGCCATGTTTCAAAAACATTTCAAAATTTTAGGTTCTTGGAAATTTTTCTTAAATATGTTTTTAATATTTGATAAAGAAAATTGGAAATAAAGCTTACTTCATTGTTACTAGAAAAAATAGAAGCTAGTATGGGTGAAGATGTGCTTTGTAATAAGTTTCCAGCATGTATCTTTTAGTTATATGTTACTTTGTATAGGTGTACATTTAAGTATTAACTTAATGGGATGGTTGATATTAAATTCTAGATTTTATGTTTTAATAAAGGAAGCACACATAGAATTAAAAATAGCAAAATGAGCTAATCTGATTTAACTAGGCAAAATATACTTGAGTGTTTCTCAACTACTTACAGAACTTTTCAGATTATTCAAGAGATTTTATTATTATGAGGCTTCTAATTAAGGTTATTAGTTTCATTTTTAATATGAAGGCATTAACAACTTTTCAACGGATACAGGCAATAAAGCTATGCTTTATCTTTTTAATACATACAAATATGTAAAAGCAATTGACAATTTTGCATATAATTGTCTGGTTAGAATGGCACAGTGTTTATATTACTTAGTGAAAAGATCAATTCAGTGCATCAATTAAATAACCTGCGTAGTGGGCAATTATATTTCAGTAAACTGTCACATTGTTAAATTTGTTTTTCTTAAAATTCTTGACCACATTTTCAAATACACAAGTGTAATACTTTGCTATTAATTTAAAATCTTAAAAAAGCATTCTTTGGAATAAAACCTTAAAGAATTGACAATAGACAGCATGGATCCCATTAAAAATGCGGGAAAATTCACAGGGCAGTAAAAGCAATCTTTAATAAACAGAAGAATAGAAACTCAAATTGATGGGCATAGAAGGAAGAAAACTGACTTGTCAGAAAATAAAGATTTCTTCCTGAATAGGGTTTCAGAAAGCTAAATTTTTCATTTACATTTTTCCTTTTTCTAATATCCCTAAGCTATAATGTTATGTATTCATTGTTATTGTAAATGCATAACTTTTAGGTTGTTGCCAGAATTATATACCTTCTGTTTCTCATTAATTGCTCTTTGATTAATCAAAGAAAATCCAAAAGTACGAAGCATTCTCCTTTCTGTATTTCCCCACCACTGATCTGCTAATATAATATTGAATGTGCAAATTTTTCTCTTTGGTTACTATATATTTAATCATCCTTTGCCCTTATATGATAAAGGAGCAGCAGTCAAGTCATTTATCTGACCGAAATGACAAGAGTTCTGACCTGAATAACTTTATCAACTAGCATATATTTTAGTTCTGTAGATGATAAAATTAGTAATAGAAGAGACATCATTTGGAAAATTTTATGAAATAAATGATGTCACCAAGGATTTTCTGGAATTAAGAACTCACACAAAAAAATAATATTTAATAAGGAATCAGCACAACCTGCTCATTTGAGATAATGATGGTGGCCCCAAACAGGCTGGATCTCCATTCTTCTTAGAAACATCCCTTTAATGCACAGATTGAGGTGAAGGAATGATCTTAGGTCTGGCTGCATTTGATTTCCTTATATCATTGTCCAACTTCATCCCTGTGGAGGGGAGAGGTGCAGTCTTTGATAATTTTTTGCTAAAATTACTTTCTTAATTGACATCTCAGTGCAGCATAAGACTGACACTAAGGAAGTCAAAGATGCTTAATTTTAGAAACCATTTGAAATATTCTTTGAACTTCAATATACATCCCTACATGGGTGTATTAGTTAGGGTTCTCTAGAGAAACAGAATCAACAGGGAACACTTGCAAATATAAAATTTATGAAAGTGTCTCACGTGACCATAGGAACGCAGAGTCCAAAATCCACAGGGTAGGCTGCAAAGCCGATGACTCCAATGGATGGCCTGGATGAACTCCACAGGAGAGGCTCACCAGCCAAAGCAGGAATGGAACCTGTCTCCTCTGAGTCCTCCTTAAAAGGCTTCCCATGATTGCATTTAGCATCACTAATTGCAGAAGACACTCCCCTTTGGCTGATTACAAATGGAATCAGCTGTGGATGTAGCTGACGTGATCATGACCTAATCCTATGAAATGTCCTCATTGCAACAGACAGGCCGGCGCTTGCCCAATCAGATGAACAGGTACCACAACTTGGCCAAGTTGACACCTGTCCCTAACCATGACAATGGGAAAGTATTCTGATATAATTTCATGAAAATTAAGTGGAAAAAGTCATTTAAAGCCAAAAGCAAAATTTAAATAATCATAAACACCCATTTTAAAGATTCTGTTTTTTAAGAACCACTCCTGGTACCAAGTTTTATTAGTTAGGATTCTCTAGAGAAACAGAATCAACAGGAAACACTTGCAAATATAAAATTTATAAAAGTGTCTCATGTAACCATGGGAATGCTGAGTCCTTATGGCAGTACAAATGACCTGGAACAATTTGGAGCTTTCTTCACTCACAAAACTGCTATATTGGTGGCCATCTGTGAACCAGAATATTATACATACTCCAGATGGAATTTATAACAGCATGGCATCCTCAGGTAGTTGGAAAATTTTATATAGAAGCATATAGCTTCAATAATAATGTCTCAGCCCACAAGGTGAAAGTTGTATTGTGTTTCTGAGTTTGTCAAGCAGAAACACCTTAGTTTTCTGAATTGGTTTAGTAGTGCCACTGCTGCTGCCTTCTGTTCACCATTGTATCAAACATCTACCCAGATACAGAAAGGTTAGCCATAGACCCATTTATCAATGAGAGCAATGTCAAAGTGACATTTCAATATAATGTGTGGGTGGGTAACACAGGTGCAACTGTGGAAAAGAAATTAAGGCATGGCTTGTGTCTTTTGTTGTTGATTTTTATTTAGTTTTATCATTTCATCCTTTTTATTTTAACTAAGACACATAATTGAATTCATTTATGTCCAATACAAGGTCTGAAGCACATTTACTTTGAAGGTAATAAAGTGTAAGTTTCAGTGTAACTCATTTGCTCAGTCCCATTAACATAAAAGCAGTAGAGAATGCTGTCTCTTTGACTGTAAATTTCCCTATTCCACACCTCCTTCATGATGTGATGTACTGATTATTGGAATTTTAAGGACATGATCAAAACTTGGTTTAGATTTGTTTAGTCTGGGGTTCAGGTGGTTTGTAGTCATATGAGAATTGAGTTATCGTTCTGCTAGCATTGCATACTGGTTAAGTGGGGTACTAGTATACAGGATTAAAAGTGCCTGACACTAATGCTAATAAAATTTAAATTATACAACTGTCACAGGGAATCAGGCTTTTGTTTCTTTGATTTGAAGAAAGGATAAGCTGTCCTTGGACATTTGCAACAGTGGTCACCTTTTGTGACTTTGCTATCTGAATCAACAGACTCTTCTTATTTTCCTGTAAAACCTTACATGTTTGTGATATTTGTAAATCATAGACAGTTAGAATGATAGCTAGATAAATAGATAGATAGATAGATAGATAGATAGATAGATAGATAGATAGATAGACATATATTTCATATATATATATGTATACAATTAGTTGAGGCTTATTCCCTCTTTCATATTTCATATCTAATTTTTTTATGTCAAATGTATTCTTTTTACCAAAGGTAACCAAAGCTATAGTATTAGCTTAATTTCCAAAGATACCTGGATTCACTCCTGACTACCATTTATCACTTAAAAATGAAAACATCATATTTTTTCAGTTTACATCTATAATTCAAATATTTTTGCTAACTTAGTTTTCTCACACATAAGGTGATTTTATTATGCAATTGATGTTCCGTTGGGCCCCTGTCTAATTTCCTAGTCACACACCACTTCTTATTTCTAACTCTTTTATTATAGACTGAATCCTCTTATGGTGAGTTCTAAGACACCTGAGACAGGAAATATCTTTTAATGGCTTGGAAACATTATGCCTGTCATGTGACGGGCATTCAGTAAATGTGTGAACAAATAGAACTGAAAACAATATTTCACTAAGCACTCAGAATCTTAAGTCACATAGAGTAATGAAAGATTATTTTCCTGTATTGGGTTTGAAACCTCAGCCCTCAGCCTAGTCTCACCCTATAGGAATAGTCTGGATGTACATATTTTATGTTTGTGGATGACTCAAACAAATATCATAAAATGAGTTAGCTTTAACAATATGAATTTATTCACTTATGGTTTGAGTTTGGGAAAAAGTCAAATCAAGGCATCATCAAGGCTATGCTTTCTACACAAGGACTGTGTTGTCCTGGGGCTGGTTGAGAGCAATCATTGGTCCTTAGTTCCTCCATCATATGACACATATTGTGGTCTCTCCTGGGCTCTCCATTCTCTTTTGGGCTCCATTGAATTTCAGCTGCTGTCTACTCCTTTTGGCTTTCTCTGTGTAAACTATCTGACAAAAAAATCACCAAAAAAATTTCAAACACAAAATTTCAATAGTGACATGGAAAGAAACTCTAAGTTGAGATATTTCCAAAAAATTATTCAGGACACTAACATTAAGAAAATAAGACTCCAGGTATAAATCAAAACTTTTACCCAAAATTCTTGGGAGAAATTCACAGTTAGGGGACTGTAGAACTGGTGAATCAGCATTGTGGATTCCATATATTTCTGTATTAAGTGAAATGACAACTTACACTAAAATTTATATCTATGAATTAAATAAAGGATAAATTTGGAAAGCAGAAGCCAATATAATATAGAAAGAATAGAGAAGGGGTATCAATTGGGGCAAAGGAGAAGTGAAGTGGTGGGGGATGGGGCACAGATGAACCTTCCTCTGGGCATCCTCTCCCCCAGCAAAAGAACCTCTGTGATTGGTCTAAGCCCTGTGATGTCAGACTGGAACTCTGGGCTGGAGTGTACTTCCTCAATGCCTAGGTACCTGGGGCAGCAGTTCATTGTGAATGTTGAAACTTTTTCTATATAATTTGAGCAGCCACAGTGACCCATAGTATAGGGGCCTGGGTTCTGTCTATATCTGCTTGTCTGTAGTGGGGATTTGTGTTTTCTTGATCCACTACAGACAAGAGAATTTACTATTCCAGATAGGCAATCTCTGAACTTCAGTGAGGTAAGGTACCCTGGGACCAGTCTGTAGGAGAGATTTGCTGATTTCCCTGTCCCTCTTCCTACTTTTCCAAATCCATTATGTTGGCCTAGAGGGACAGCTATGTGCAAAACACTCAGAAAGACAAATCTAAAATCTCAGGAACAAGTTAGGGGAGAGATTTTGTTGTATGGGCTATAGATTCAATCCAAACCTCACAGCCATTCATGTGAGTGTGGCAGATGGCTGTAAAGTTCCCAAGCACATTTGATTTTGTCTATAGATTTTAAAATTTATGAAATCCATAATAGCTATAGAGAGTCACTGAATCCTTCTTCTATATCCCTATCCCATGTCAGTTATCTCTGGGTCAAGACTGTTCTGTTTAGTAGGGTGATATGGAGGACAAATCTGAGTCTCAGCAAAGATTGATGAGATGCTCTTCTCCAAGCTCCAAGCTGACATCATGTCAGGTCACAGCATCCTATTTTAGGAGCACATGTTCTCCTGAAGGATTGAGGTTCTTGGTCCTGGTCAGAACAGAACTCTTAACCAAGAAAATAATTCCTGAAAAAATAAATCATCTGACCAAGAATAAAACAATTTTTATGCTACTCAAGGTTTAAACAATACTAGAAATCAATGGACTCATTTACAATGGTTTAATAGTCAAGATTAAAGTATACATTATTCAGATATGATGGTATTGATATTTCCTTGAAAAAAGACATTTAGATTATATCCATGTGCCCCTTATTTCTTCATTTTTCAACATCAGTGCAGAGACAAGAAAGTGGAAAAAGAGGGTGAATTTATAGTAAGGCATTACTTTCCCAACACACCTGCACCAACATCTCACAGTCCATGACAGCGTATGTCAACAGTCTAAGGATATCAGGTGTTAGAGTAAGTCCCTCTCAGAGAGCAAAAGGCTCCAGAGGGTAGGGTCATGAATAAAACACCCATTATTGTATTGTTAATTTGAAGATGGTAATTTTGAAGATGGAATTAAGTTACTGACCAATTGACAAGTGCCACTCAGAAAGTAGATTGTGGCAGAGGGAATCTAGTTTGAAAACCATTTAAAAGAAGAAAATTTATTTCAACTGTTGACAATAAAGGAAGTCAGAGAGATTGTGAAGTGTGAAAATGTGGCATGTCATTGTGGTTTGAGGATGCCTCGGTGTCTGTGTAAGGAAGAATGCAGGAAAATTCAGGGAGCTAGATAATGGGATCACCTGGGAGGCATGCAACTGGAATCTGAAGCATGAATGAGCTTGGGGTTAGACTGAAAATCTTGAAAATCTCAAGATAATCAGCACACACTTATACATAATCTAATAGCCCTGATATTAGAAATTCTCTGAAGAAGATGGTCTCTTTGAATCACAAGCTGTGATCTTTATCATTCCCTAGTACACTATTTATTCAAATTGTCACTTTCTATCTGCTGCCCTGTTTGGTGGTCTATGTTTAGGATACCCCAGCATTTTGGGCTTTGATGATGGAAGGACAGATTTTAGCTATTATTGAGTGTCTTATTTGAGTTTTCAAGGTAACAAGGGAATGGAAGGAAGAAATATTAAAAAAAATACTTTAAAACTTTTGGAGGCTTTTCATACTAAGAAACTGTCAGTATAAAGTGGACATGATCCTATTTCGTCTCATCATTGAACATTATATAGGACTCTGTAGGGGGGAACAGGCATAACTGATGTTATTGGAATACAGAAGAAAAATACTCATTCATATTTCAGAATTTCTGAGATTCAAGTAGCTTCATACTTCACAAAATTTTGAAGACAAATTTATAGGTGATGGGACACTGCATTTATAGCCACTAATAAAACTGATTCCATTAGTGAAGAATGAAAACTTGCCAGTTTTCTAAGAACCTTTCCTATCCTGAGGGAGGCTGGAAGAATTGAACTGCTTCACAGATAACAACTAGGCTCAATGGAATTCCATAGAGGCCTAGGAGGCTCCCTTCCTCCACTTCATATACTTGATAACAGGAAAAGAGAACCTCCAGGTCTATGCAGTGTTGGCTACTGGGGTAAATCTTCACCCACCCAGCTCAACTGAAATGTGTCTCCTGCTCAGTGAGCTGAGTTATACTTTTTCTCTTCTATCCTTGGAAAGGGCCAGATAACTTGGTGTGAATGATACAGGTATATGACTAGGTGTAGTTACCTTGTTTATCTGGCTATTGTACTCCAATAGGCCTGAGTCTGAGATGTGTATGGCATGTGGGAGTGTTGTGGAAATCAGTATTCCTTACTGTTTTCCCTCTTCTAACAAGAGGAATCCAAAGAAAAGGAATAGCAGAAAAGAGATATGCGTAAGCAAAACTGAGAAGGGAAGGAGCACATATTTTACCTGTGAAAAAGATATCTTTATCTACCTGCAAGTATTTGATTTATTTTACAGAATGTAACTGGGAATTTACTTCCAATCTAGATACACAATAACAGATCTCTGGATGAGACCACATCTCCTGGTCTAACCCTACAAAGAAGGGGGTCAGAAATGAAAGAATATTCACCACAATGCTGGGTGAGTATCGCATGGAAGTGTTCTTAGCAGTTATTGCTTTTTGGATCCTAGGCTGAATGGCGGGGTCTAGAAAAAGGATACATGCTACATATATATCTGCCATGTCTGCAGTTTGTCTTTGAACTCAACAACAATCTCCCCCCACGAAGCGAGTACATTGAGGAAGGAAGTTGCCTCTCTATGCAGTCTTCAAAGCAGCTCAGTTGATGATATTGTTGGCCAGAAAGTTCAGTCAGCCATCACTGGGGAAAACAATTCTGTGTGAACATACAGACTCCTTAAAAAAAATAAAGTAGAAATTTTAAGACAAGGATTTGGTTTCACTGAGTGTAAATAAGAAAGAAAAGGAGGAAGGGAAAAATAATCAGCCAATGAAAAGGAAGGCAGTTACACAAATAAGCACTGATATTCTCTCTCTCTTTCTCTCTCTCTTTCTCACTAAACACACACACACATTGCTCAAAACTCACCTCCTTGTGGCTAATACTCTGAAACACTTTGTGGTCAGCTTTGTGGAATTTGGATTGTCTTTGTCTGTAAGGTCAAGGAAATTTTATGCTAGCAGTAGCATGGCAAGATGAGTTTCTTGCATTCATTCTGTTCCCACTTGATGACAATGAGTAGGATATTTTTGTCATTATCCTGTGCATCTAATGTGTTGACCTGCTGCATTTTGATCTTTCAATATTAGGTACAACCCTTTAAGCCTCTTCAGGTTCATTCTCAGTGCATTAACCACAGCTGTGTCCCATACCTTGCCTAAAGAGTCCAGTGGTTTGGTTAATCATTACATCCCTATTTAGCTGGTCTGAAATTTAAACAGAACAGGAAAGCACTCAACTGCTGAAACTCTAGATTAAATAGAGTCCAGCAGCTTCAAAAGACTTGGTTACCATGTTACAGCTAGGATTCCAGAGCCTTGGGCACCACCCCTTATGTGGTACCAAAGGTTGTGGATTTTTTTGCTCAATGCACTCAATGACTAATTCCTGAGACACCAGAGTTTCAAAGAGAAAAATTATATTGCTAGGTATGAAGCAGGAGATTAGATGGTCTATCAGCCCAAAATGTGTCTCCCCAAACTGCAGTAATACTGATGGTTCTATAAAGTTAAAAGATGGGCAGATTTTAGGATACTGAGCATAATGTTCTCAGATGATGTAATTAGAGGTAATTTAATTATTGAGCATGTGCAAAATGATTGCATGTTTAGCCACAGAATGAATCTAAGAGAATGACAGACTTAATATGATGGGCATGGTTCTTATATGCCCATCATTATAATGATTTATAGGTGATTTATAGGTTAACGCTTAAGTTACTGCACATGGCAGATGGGGTCATTTTTTTTAGAAATAGCTTTGGTTATAAACTGTGAGAAAATAAGTTTCTGTTGTTTTAATTCATTCAGTATGTTGTAATTTGTTACAGCAGCCCTAGGAAACTAATAAACTGAATTAACCAGTAGTTTTCCAAATGAACAATGCTTGATGTTACAAATTTATGCATATGTAAAAATATTTTAAAATTTACATGCAAGCTTAATGAATTTCAATATAAAAATAAAACAAGTTGAGATATGGTTTCAAATTCCACATTGCAAAGAAGCTTTAAGAAATTACAACTTTACAAGTTTCACGCTATTATCCAAAAACAGTACTACAATTATCTATGTATTATAATAAAGCATTCCTTCTTTTCCTCATGACATACCTATATGAGGTTGGATTTTCTTCATACACATCAAGGAAAATAAAAATATTAGAAGAGTTTGAATATAGTAACAGACAATCCCTCTTTAACCTATTAAGTATACATTAAAAATTTTTGCAAAACCTCATTATTTTTGTTCTTGAAAATACCAGTTGTTATGATAAATACAATATTTATGTTAACATATAACAGACATTGTTATTCTCAATGTGTTAATATTTAAATATTTCTCAGTTTTATTTATATTATGGTAACCATGAATAGATAATGCCAACATAAAGGAAAGTGATTTAAGGTTTCTTGATAATTTTTCAAGCTCTGAAAAGTTGCCTAAGACATAATACTGAATTCACTTTCTATTCATTATGTGCTGGGACCCCTAAACATTACACTAAGGGAGTAAACAAGGAAAGAGAGAAACAGACAAAGAAAAGAGACAGTGGCTGGAAAAAAGAGGTAAAATTATCCATTTGTATGCAAGACGATTGTTTGCATCAGAGATTTTTATCTAAGCACTACATTCAGTCCAGAAAAACTTTGCTATATGGAACTGCACTGTGTATTGTAAAATGTTTAGTAGTATCTTTACTCCTCGGCCATTTAGATGGCAAGAACATTCATAGTGTTGACAACAAAAATGTCTCCATACATTGCCAAATGTCTCCTGGGGGTCAAAATAACCCCCAGTTGAGAGCCACTAGTCTGTACTGGAAAATCATCAGCAGTCTAACATAAGAACACTGGGGGAAATATGTGCATTTAACTTTGTGCAGGATAGAAGTTCAATACATAAAAAGCAATTATATTTCTATATATTTGCAACAAGGTTTTGAAAGATGAAATTTTAAAAATACATTTATATAAGAACAAAAAATAGTAGGAATAATTTAGCAAAAATACATTTACTACTTATGAAATAAAATTATTAAATATTGCTGATGAAAACTAAAATCATATAAATAAATGGATACATATTATGTTCATGAATCAAATCAATCAATGCTTTCAAAATGTTTATTCATCTCACAGGATTTATATTCCTAAACACTATCTCATCAGAAACTGTACGGGTTTGTATGGGTCTGGTGACCCCTTTGTTCTTTCCTCCCTATAGAAATACGTATATGTATCCCATGACTGTTCCTCCTTTGTATGTTGCTCTAAGGCTGAGAAAATGTCCCAATTAAAACAAGTCTATAGAAATGTTCAATCTAGGGCATCCAGGGAAAGATACCTTGGTTCAAGAAGGCTGATGAAGTTCACTGTTTCTTTCTCAAGTGGAAGGCACATGGCGAACACAGTCAGAGTTTACCTCTCATCTGGAGGGGCACATGGCAAACATGGCATCATCTGCTAACTTTCTCTCCTGACTTCTAGTTTCATGATGCTCCCTGGGAGATAGTTTCCTTCTTCATCTCCAAAGGTCACTGGCTGGTGGACTCTGCTTCTCATGGCTATGTCATTCTGCTCTGCTCTCTCTGAATCTCCCATTCTCCAAAATGTTTCCTCTTTTATAGGACTCCAATAAACCAATCAAGACCTACCCACATGGGTGGAGACATGTCATCACCTAATCCAGTTTAACAACCACTTTTGACTAAATCACATCATCCAGGGAGATGATCTGATTACAATTTCAAACATACAGTATTGAATAGGGATTATTCTACCTTTATGAAATGGGATTTTGATTAAAACATGGCTTTTCTAGGGGGTATACTTCCTTTCAAACCAGCACATTCCACCCTCTGACCCCTAAAAAAACATGTTTTCCCCATATACAAAATACATTAATTTCATCGCAATATCAGAAATCCTTAAACCATTTGAGTAGCAATGCAAATGAAATACAAAGCTAGAAACAGTACAAACTCCTATCAAAATTAGTTACAGGCATGGTCTGTTCTAAGGCAAAGTTCTCTGGCTCTGGACTTTTGAAAACTTATAACAAGTTATTTGCTGCCAACATACAAAGGAGGAACAGTCATGGGATACATATACACATTTCCATAGGGAGGAAAGAACACAGGGGTCACCAGACCCATACAGTTTTGAAAACCCACAGGGCAAAGTCCATTAGATTTCAAAGTCTGAGAGTCATTTATCCTCAGGGCTTCTGAAAGCAGCAGTACTACCCTTTCCAAGGGCCTATGCAGAGGCCTGTCTCTCTCTGAATGCAACCTTGGCAGACATTGGGGAGACCACCTTTTTCTTGGCTCCACCCTCTCCAAACATTGGAGTGGCATCGTGGCTCTCTGACATCTCTGGGGCACACACTCAACCCCACCATGTGGTGGCAGCCAGGTTCTCCCCAAACCCCAAGGAGTGTGCACACCCTCTCCAAGGACTGAGGTAACATGAATCTTCCACTGCAAGGAGGTGGAAGGCCCATCCTCTGCCTTCATGGCAAATTCACCCTCTCCATGGGCTTGGGTGGGTCTCCTCTCCTGGCCCAAGGCTTCTTGACTTCAGACCTCAGCCTCCATAGTTTTGCCTCTGAAATTATTTTTCCTCCATTGTGGCCCTTCTCTGAACCCCCCAGTCCAGACTGGCAGCAGCTCTGTTTATACAAGTCCCACAGCATTCTCATTGACTTTCTATAGTAGCCTTGGATCATGCCCATAAGACATAAGGAGTTTCCACAAATCCTTCCTGGATAACTCCATGTTCAATCCTGGCTTTCTCTGAAATGGCTGGCTGGTTCCATATTTGGTTAAATCCTCATACAGGGCACTATTCTCTGTGGTCTACATTTCCAGATGCCCAGAATTTTCCAGAACTTCAATTTCTGTTTTTTTTTTTTTGTACTCAAGAGCTCAGTTTTCAGCTTATCTCTTTCCTGTCACATTTCCCTATAAGCTACAAGGAGAAACAAGGTTGCACTTTCCACACTTAATTTGGAGATTTCTTCTGCTAAAAGCTCATTGCTTTTAAAATCAGCCCTTCAGCCAAAGCCACTAATCAATTTTGCCAGATTATCTGCCATTTTAAAACAAGGCTTGCTTTCTTCCCAGTCTACAGTAGTACATCCCTTATCTCTGTCTAAAGCCTGGTCTGAGGTATCTTTAGAGTTCATATTTCTACCAACAGTCTCTTCAAAACATTCTAGGTCTTCTCTATCAGACTTCTCTCAACTCCTCCAGATTCTTCCCCTTATCCATTTAAAAAGGCGTTTGAACATGTTTGATATTTGCAAGCCCACAGCAGCAGCATCCCACTCCTGGACCAAAATCTGTTCTAGTTTGCTAGCTGCTGGAATGCAATACACCAGAAATGGAATGGCTTTTAAAAGGGATTTAATGAGCTGCTAGTTTACAATTCTAAGGCTGAGAAAATGTCCTAATTACAACAAGTCTATAGAAATGCCCAATCAAAGGCATCCAAGGAAAGATACCTTGGTTCAAGAAGACTGATGAAGTTCAGGGTTTCTCTCTCAAGTGAGAAGACACATGGTGGACACAGTCAGGGCTTCTCTCTCAACTGAAAGGGCACATGGTGAACACAGCATCATCTGCTAGCTTTCTCTCCTGGCTTCAGATTTCATAAAGCAACCTGGGAGGCATTTACCTTGTTCATCTCCAAAGGTCGCTGGCTGGTGAACCCTCTGCTTTGTGGTGCTGCAGCATTCTCTGCTCTCTCTGAGTCTCTCATTCTTCCAAATGTTTCCTTTTTTATAGGACTCCAATAAACTAATCAAGACCCACCTAAATGGATGGAGACATGTTGTCACCTAATCCAGTTTAACAACCACTCTTGACTAAATCACATCATCCAGGGAGATGGTTCTGATTATAGTTTCAAACATACAGTATTGAATAGGGAGTATTCTACCTGTATGAAATGGGGTTTTGATTAAAACTTAGCTTTTCTAGGGGGAATATATCCTTTCAAACCAGCACATAATGGAATATTAATGAGCACTGAAATCTAAAGAATTACTCACATGCAACATGGATGTTTTTCAAAAGCTGTGTGAGTGAAAAATGACAGATGAAAAATTTCATGCTTTATATGATTATATTTTTATGGTATTTTAGTACAGACTAAATTAATCTATATGATACAAATCAGATCCTTCTTTGCCCAGAGCTATGGAGTGAGGATTGATTGCAAAGATGTGAGGATGTTTCTGGAGTGATGGAGATATACATACTCTTCATTGGATGATGGTTATATTGATTATATATACATAATAAATACACATATATAGTTACAAGTGACACAAGTCATATATATGTCAATACTCATTGAACTGTATCTTTAAAATTTATGCATTTGGTAGTTTATATGTTCTACCTCATTAAGGTTACTTTCTAATTTTAGCACTGGAGAGTGGATATAGAAATAATTTGCATCTTTAAGATTTCTTACATATATTAAAACATTGTCTTAATAGAAGACTACTGAACATTTCAATGTCTATTGATATAGAATTATGTAGTAATAGTCAGAAACCAGTTTATCTGTTCATTCAAAGTTTCAATACTTGCAATGTATTTCAGTAATGATTGTGTAGAAAACAGAAAATCTATTTTATATTTTAAAACATTTTTATTCTCCAAATAATTGCAGAAAATGAATGAAACAAACTCTGACAGATGATTTTCATGTATCCTTTATGACATATTTAATTAGAAAATATCAAGTTGTATTGGAGGCAATTCAGAAGATGAAAGTACTATATTTTATTTGAATCTTAGACAAGTTGACTTTTATTCCAATTGACAAAGATATCAGGCAGAGTTTAACCATATCTCTTAACCCTACATTTTTTGTTAAAATCTATGAAAGTCTCAGAATATGACAATGCTTCCAAGCTGTTCAAAGCTCAATTTGACAGTAGCAGAAATATTAGATGGAAAATTATATTAAGTGGAGCATTTGGAAGGACCTTTTCTCCACAATAACCAGCTTTACTTGCATTATATCTTCCCCAACATTGTTTCTCATTCACATTTTTAAAATCTACTCCCTGAGTAAGGTGAATTCTATAGAAGAGTGGAAAGGCTTATTACAGCACTCTTTTCTTCACACAGTATAAGATTCAAAGAAAAATCTGAGTGCTCTTACCCCCTTATTAACCATTGCCAGAGAGCTCAGTGAGGAAACTCTTTGACATAACAAAATACAATGCAGCAAAGACTACTTTTAATTGAAAAGTAAAATTGAAATTTTATTATATGTAAATGATTTACACTATATAGTGAATTCTTTCATGCTAAACTATTCACTGCATCTCTCTTTTGAAACATATAATTATGTCTATTTCACATTTTTGTTTCTCATGTATTTTGCTCTACTTTGATGTTCATTTTTTCCAATAACAGCAGTTTCAATTAAAATTAAATTACAATCAATTTTCCAATGCTCTTTAAAATTCTACCATCCTAAATCAGATATTGAAACATGTCCATACTGATAAAAATAAATAATTGAATATGTAAATAAGCAAATGTAAAAGGATAGGCCTTCCCTGAAAAGTAATTACAAATAATAATTGTAGAAGGAATAAGTAATGTAGAAAGTCTTCATTAGAACACCATGGCCATAATTACTTTAGAACCATCCTGCTGACAAGCAAACAGGGTATTTCAAAGTCTTAAAGTATCTCCCATAAGATATTTCTTCATTCCAAATGGAGAAGCAACACATTTTCAGTAAAGAAACCTTAACAAGAGACTAACATTTATATCAAGCAGCCAGATATAGGAACATTATATAGTCCAAGTCATGAGACCCTAAGAAGGGCATATAATTATCAGACAAATGGAAATTGATGGCATTGAACAAAATAACTGGTTAGTATTCTTCAGATGTGTAAATGTACTAAGAAAAAAATGTTTTTGGACTGTCACAGTACAGAGGAGACTACAGAATCTAAATGCTTTAAGGGATCCTGAAATTGGATTCTGGAAAAGAAAAAGAACATATATATATATCATATAGCCTGTTAAATAGTATTGTTAAATTTTTAATTTCTTAATTTAATTTAATAATTGATCTAAGGTTGGGCAAAGTGTTACTTTTAGGAAAAGGTGGGTGAAGCATATATGAGAGTATTTAGTTTTTATGTAACTTTTTAAAATTCCAAAGCTATTTAAAATAAAAGTGAGTTACAAACCCACTGACCACTTCATAATTTGTTCTGGAAGCAAAATAAAACTTTGGCAATATAGTGACAATCAATTATTAAATTACCAAAATCTGCAATGTGAAAATTAGAAATATATTTAGTTTATTTACTACCTGATCAGCATCAAAGTAAAATAATAAGAAAAGGCCCAACTTGGCCTTATATGATGCATATTTCCTTTAATCAAATCTGATCACATCCACTCACTCAAGTTTCCATTATATTAAAATGTGATATGTTATGAATATTCTATTTACACAAACATAAATGATTAGTAAGTTACTTTAATATTTATTCATTTGAACATGAGGCACCATGGCAATATTGAAGTACCTCATATTCATTGAAATTTATTCTAACTCTGAAAGAGACTATTTAATTTGGGAGTGTTTAAGTTGAACATGAAGAATGACTTGATTGAGTAATAAATTCTTAAACTAGAATAACAGCGGACTGTTTTCCTAGGCAAGGAAGAAGGAGGAAGAAGGGGAGGCAAATCGAATGGAAAGGGGATAAAAGCTGAAGTCAAAGCAAGCACAAGCACAAAGTAGGGGCTTAGTATGTGTGAGTCATTATGTTAAGTCTACTACATTGATAAACTCATTTCATTCTTGCAGCAACTACGAGGTTGGTTTTATCATTATCCCTATTCTGTTTATTAGAAAATTAAGATACAGAAAGCTTAAGTAGATAAGTCCACATGGTTATTAAGTGTGAGTTTGAATTAATTAATACTTAAGAACCTTCAATCAGCCAATATGTAATAGAAAACAATCTAAATAATTCACTGAATCATTTATTTTCAATAAAATTGTGATAATTTGGAGAAAATAAGGCTAAGACATGAAATATGAAAAGGGTTGTTTTGACATTTGTAAAATTATGCTTCAATTTTTTATTAGGCAATGGAAAATAACCTTAAAATCATAAATAACCTTAAAATCATAAACAGTTAATGGTGATTCAAAATATTTAAATATCTTGATATTTATATTATTTAACTAAATTTTGACTTTTAGACACACTCATCCCAAAAGTTGTTTGAATTTGCATATTTCCATCAATATCTCCAAAACAAGATACATGTCCCAAGCCTTTTGAGGTTATCCATGGTGTGGAAAGTGACATCCTTAAATCAAATTTTAAAAGTTCATCTAAAAAACAAATTAAATTTTCCTTGTACTGTTTGAAGATTAAGTAGCTCTTATTTTAGAACTTTCACTAAATGATGTTATTTCACTACTAGAGATGATATTTTTCACTATCATTATTAATGCAATCTTCAAGTAAATCTTTCACTTGATTACAATGATACTGTCCTTGGGTTTTGTTGGGGAATTTTAACTATCTGACAAAAAAAATAGATGATATGTAAATGAACAAATATTTTACGTAGTGTTTATGTACTGATAAAAAGAGACAACCATCATGTAACCCAGTTATAACTTTTCCACAGTATTATTAGATTATTTTTTATTTTAACATCAATAACTCAGTTATAACACTGCTGAATTAGTTTTACAACCATCCTTATACAAATATACTATATTGTTAGACATTGATTATGAACTCACATGATTCCTTCTTACATAAAGATCTGCAAGGTCCCAGTCAACATGCATGGTAGTCAAGAAAATGAAAGGTTTTTTACATTATGAGAAAGATAAAGATGGTAGTGTATTCTATGGACAAAAAGATCATTTTATTCAGTAGAGTTGATCATCTGATGGAATCTACCAACAAAATTCATAGATAATCACCTGGAATAAATATACATTATTAAATTTGTCAGAAGGAATTACTCAATGAAATGGTGAATTTATTCAAAAAAGACCAAAAAGGTCTGTCTGAGTACAGAACATATTTATTGAGGTTTCATGAATTCATTTGTTTGTTATTTTTGTAAGGATGCAAAGTATTACAAAGGAATTTAAATTAATCAATTTAATTTTAAAACAAGGGAATTTGTATACATATAACCAATAGACCAAAAGCAGTGTAAAATCATGATAAATAAAATGGATTTTAATCAAATTTAGATGCAGATTGAATGGTTTCAATGTGGGATTGAGTGTTAACAACTTGGATTCATTATAACCTTCTTCTAAATTAACTGCTGCATCCCAGAGGGGAGAGTATGATCCACATATCTGAGAATTCCCTTTCCTGTATGCTCCTGAATGAGAGTATATCAATTACAGAGAGTTTGGAAAGAGGAATATAAGGGTGAAAATCTAGCATTTTTCTTTACTGGAGTTTAAAGCCAGCCATGTGGACAAATAATTTAATAGAGCTTCCCAGGAAGCTTTTGAGAACTTGCTTCATGTTTCCCATGAATTGTTGGTGACTATTTCCTGGGAACTTTTAGAATTGCTGTAGCTACCCATCAAAATCATAAAAGCCAATATCAGACCTTCTTGTGACTTCTCTCACCATTTGTTACCCATAGCCTTTCTAACATTTTAAAGCCCTTAAAAGTTGGATACACATATTTCAAAGATGAATCTTGATTGGTACAGCACACAAGAATGCAGTGGTGTAAATTTCACTGGCTATTATGAGGAAGAAAATTATGACCTTAGGACTTTAAATCCCAAGCTCAGGGCAAGCGTAGGAGGCCAGAGTTGCTATACCTGATGTAAAATAATCCTTTATTTCTTATAGCCACAAAATGAGGCTATAAACATCATAAACAGATTTTTATCCTATGAGTGGCTGAATTGCATTATAAATTCCATTCATAGACCTGCCAATTTATTTGCTTTTCAATTAATCATACTTATCAGAAAAGGATAGGATTTTGAAAAATAGAATGGGGATATTTGGGCAGATTCCAACAATCTTCAATATATTTTACTCAGGAAATAGCCAAACTTACATTTGTCCTTCTATCTGAAGAATTTAGACTCACAATGCCTAAGTAATTTGAAATAAATTCACCTGTGGTAGTTGTCCCATTTCTTATCATTGTTTCTGTTTTTATAATATCCTCAAACAATGCCAGACTCAGGTGAATGAATGGAAAATCTGTCTAAGTCATAGGACTGTATTAGTTTGTTAAGCTATTGGAAACTGAATGGCTTTTAAAAAGGGAAATTAGAGGTATAACTTTACAGTTCTATTGCCAAGAAATGTCCAAACTAATGTATCAATAAGATTACCTTCATTCAAGAAAAATTGATGCTGTCAAGAACACCTCTGACAGCTGGGAAGACATGTGGCTGGCTGGCATCTACTGGACCCTTGCTCCTGGGCTCCATTGCTTTCAGCCTCTGTTCCTGTGGGAGCTCCTCAATTTGCTTTTCTGTGGTTGGCTTTCATCTCTTGGTTTCCCTTAGCTATCTCCAGGTTCTGGCTTGCTTAATATCTCATGGAAATGTACATGGTGATGTCTACCAGATTCCAAGTATCTCCAAGCATCAGTATCTTTGTTCTAAGCTCTCTCCAAAATGTTTCCTCTTCTAAAGGACTCCAGTAAACTTATCAACATCCAACTGGAATGGATGTGATCTCAAGTCCATCTAATCAAAAATTCAAACCCACGTTTAGGCATGTCAGATCTCTGTGGAGATAATCTAATAAAAAATGTCCAACCTATAATGAATCAGGATTAAAAGAAATGGCTGTCCCTCACAAGATTGGGTGAGGATTAAAGCATGTCTTTTCTGGGTTATATAATATTTTCAAATTGGCACAGGTAACAAATAAATTTCCAAATTGATAGATTGCCTCCAAAAATATTGGTAAGTTTTTCCAATTTTTTATTTAGGTATTCCATTGTTTTTATTATTTTGGGTGATCTAAAATATGGATTATGGTTGTGGTGTGTCAGATAAAAAACAGCATTCCTGCCTTAGTTTTCAAATCCCCAGGAAAGAAAGAAAATTCTCTCATTGAGCCATGAAACTACATGTCACTTTGAATTAAATTTTATAAGATGTTACCTCAAAAAGACATATACTGGACTTCCGGAGAAGATGGCGGCTTAGTAAGACGCGTGGGTCTTAGTTCCTCCTCCAGAAAAGCAACTAAAGAAACAGAAACAATACGAAACAGCTCCTGGAGTCACGACAGAGACCAAAAAGACAGCGTACCCCATTCTGGAATGGCTGAACGGGCAGGGAGAATCCGCTGTGGTGAGATACCCGAGGGGCGCACGTTTTCCCGGCCGGGGTGGCTGGTGACTGGGGTCCCATCCACACACGTGGCTCCCCGGTCTGACTGGGAACGTTGGATAGCGGGGCCCTCCCGTCACGCTTGGCGTCTCGGGCCAGCTGGGCAATTTGGACCGGCACTCCCCCAAGCCGCTGCGGCCAGCGACCCCCGCCTCCACGTGCGGTTTCCCGGGCCGACTGCCCCGCAGACAGACGAGTGCCAGGAGCGCCACCTACTGGGCAGGAAAAGAAAAACAGAGCCCAGAGATTTCACAGAAAAACCTTTCAACCAGCTGGGTCCCACACCCAGGGAAATCTGATCAAATGCCCAGACACCAGCAGAAAATAATGGATGACACTCGGAAAATTGAAGATATGGCCCAGTCAAAGGAACAAACCAATAGTTCAAATGAGATACAGGAGCTGAGACAACTAATGCTGAATATACAAACAGAAATGGAAAAACTCTTCAAAAACCAAATCAATAAATTGAGGGAGGACATGAAGAAGACATGGGCTGAACAAAAAGAAGAAATAGAAAATCTGAAAAAACAAATCACAGAGATTATGGGAGTGAAGGACAAAGAAGAAAAAATGGAAAAAACAATGGATACCTACAATGGTAGATCTAAAGAGACAGAAGCTACAATTAGTGAACTGGAGGATGGAACATCTGAATTCCAAAAAGAAACAGAAACTATAGGGAAAAGAATGGAAAAACTTGAGCAGGGGATCAGGGAACTGAATGACAATATGAAACGCACAAATATACGTGTTGTGGGTGTCCCAGAAGGAGAAGAGAAGGGAAAAGGAGGAGAAAAACTAATGGAAGAAATTATCACTGAAAATTTCCCAACTCTTATGAAAGACCTAAATTTACAGATCCAAGAAGTGCAGCGCACCCCAAAGAGAATAGACCCAAAAATGCGTTCTCCAAGACATTTACTAGTTAGAATGTCAGAGGTCAAAGAGAAAGAGAGGATCTTGAAAGCAGCAAGAGAAAAACAATCTGTCACATACAAGGGAAACCCAATAAGACTATGTGTAGATTTCTCAGCAGAAACCATGGAAGCTAGAAGACAGTGGGATGATATATTTAAATTACTAAAAGAGAAAAACTGCCAACCAAGACTCCTATATCCAGCAAAATTGTCCTTCAAAAATGAAGGAGAAATTAAAACATTTATAGACAAAAAGTCACTGAGAGAATTTGTGACCAAGAGACCAGCTCTGCAAGAAATACTAAAGGGAGCACTAGAGTCAGATACTAAAAGACAGAAGAGAGAGGTATGGAGTAAAGTGTAGAAAGAAGGAAAATCAGATATGATATATATAATACAAAAGCCAAAATGGTAGAGGAAAATATTATCCAAACAGTAATAACACTAAAAGTTAATGGACTGAATTTCCCAATCAAAAGACATAGAATGGCAGAATGGATTATGACCCAGCAATACCTCTGCTAGGTATCTACTCAAAGGACTTAAGGGCAAAGACACAGATGGACATTTGCACACCAGTGTTTATAGCAGCATTATGTACAATTGCAAAGAGATGGAAACAGCTAAAATGTCCATCAACAGACGAGTGGCTAAACAAACTGTGGCGTATACCTACGATGGAATATTATGCAGCTTTAAGACAGACTAAACTTATGAAGCATGTAATAACATGGATGGACCTAGAGAACATTATGCTGAGTGAGTCTAGCCCAAAACTAAAGGACAAATACTGTATGGTCCCACTGATGTGAACCGACATTCGAGAATCAGCTTGGAATATATCATTGGTAACAGAGACCAGCAGGAGTTAGAAACGGGGTAAGATAATGGGTAATTGGAGCTGAAGGGATACAGACTGTGCAACAGGACTAGATACAAAAACTCAAAAATGGACAGCACAATAATACCTAAGTGTAATGTAACTAGGTTGAAACACTGAATGAAGCTGCACCTGAAATATGGTTTTTTGTTTGTTTGTTTGTGTGTTTCTATCTTTTGTTTTTGTTTTTTTCTTTTTCCTTTTTATATATATATACTTTTTTATTAGTATTATTATTTTAATTCTCTATATTAACATTCTATATCTTTTTCTGCTGTTTTGCTAGTTCTTTTCCTAAATCGATGCAAATGTACTAAGAAATGATGATCATACATCTATGTGATGATACTAAGAATTACTGAGTGCATGTGTAGAATGGAATGATTTCTAAATGTTGTGTTAATTTCTTTTCTTTTTTTTGATTAATAAAAAAAATTTAAAAAAAAGACATATACTATAAGATGCAATTTCAAATAGTAGAAAGTATATGCTTTGGGTTAATGTTCAAAAAAATGAAAATACATAAAACTATCATGGTAAATAATGTCAAGTCTACATGAAGGAAAAGTCTACAGTGTGGTTAAAATCCATTTTTCATTATTTCCTGAAAAGAAGAAAGATAACACAAAATTTATGAAAGTCAGAATGCAAAATTATATATATATATAGAAACGTTGGAAACAATGGAAGTATACAAGTAATATGAGAATATGAACTGTCTCGTCCAGTTGGTAGTTCTTTGAAAAATGTGATATTTGCATGGAAGTTTTAATTTTCTCTGTCCCTTCCCATAAAATTTCAGCTAAAATTATCCATTTCATAAAGGAGTGAAAAATGAGTATTTGTTTGTAAATTGATATTTAGTAACTACTGAAAATGAGATACTAAAATACATTACAAGCTTAATATTGTATAGTTTTATGAAAATGTATCTCTTTTAGCCATATTTTGAGCATATATTCACATTGCTTATAAAGATATTTTAAGATATGCTTTTTCCTCCTTTTCAGAACTACCCCTTCTGTTGGGACTACTTTTTTTGAGAGAAAATTCACAAGGAACTAAATGTTCTCTATATATCTTCTTATAACTGAGTGGACACTGTGCTATAGTCTTACAATAAATACCGCTTATATTTTGGAGTCATGTCTTAAGTTACATAGTCTTTGAAGTTTGGGCAAAATTTTGCATATGACTGCTCATACAAATTTAAGCTAGCGTTGCACCATGTGTGTGTCACCCCCTGAATATTGGCTCTGGTGGGGGGAACACCTTTCCTGTGGAAATAGTTTCAGTTCTGGACTATAAAGCAGAATATGAAAATTGATTTTATTCTTTTGTGTATAAATCAGTAAAACTGGCAGCCAGTGTGCCAAATTTTCTTGATGAATCTCAGGAGATGAATTAAGCTGATAATAATAGTTTAGACTCAAGGAATTATCTGAATCTTGATTTGTGTAGATTTGTAATCTATTTGCAATAATAATGAAATCAGATGGCTTTTGCAGTTTTCCCATGTGTACCTAGGCTACCCAACTCCCTTTCCTCCATACACATTCAGTATTTATTTAATTTTTTAAGCTGGCATTGACACATTACAAAAACACTTTGTTGCACCAAATTTTAAAATTTTTACATGGAGTATGTTTTTTCCTAAAGGAAACTAAAGGTAAATTTTTATGTTCTGCCTTAAATGCTCCTATAGCACATAGAGAGTAAATCTTTTATATATTTGTAATACATGAAAAACAAATCTGACTGCAAATTCTTTCTTTTTTATCATAAACCATGGACAAAGTTTTTGGCTCAAATTTTGTACCATAAGTTAAGTTTGAACTTGTTTCCATTAACTGATATAAATGTATTTCTGTAAGCATAGTTATGTTGAGATAAACTTTTAAACATACCTCCAAAAAGGAATATCTTGAAACAGAGATCTAGTCTCACAACTGGAGGATTAAACCCAAAGTGAACAGAAGAAAGGAAATAACAAAGATTAGAATATACATAAATTAAATAGAAAATTAAAAATTAGAGAGTATAAAAAAATATAGAGAGGCAAACTCCTCAACAAAATACTAGCTGAGGCCAAAAGAACATGAAAATAATTATATAAAATTATTAAGTTAGATTTACTCCATGTATTCAAGAGAACATCAGCATGAGAAATCCACTTAATGTAATACATGGCATTAATAAATGAAAAGTGAAAATAACACACGATCACATCAATTGAAGCAGAAAAGGCATATAGCAATTATTAATGAAAAATCTTAGAAAATTTAAAATAGAAAGAAACTTTCTCAACAGATAAAATTCATATATGAAAAGAAAATCATTAACATCATACTCAATTGTGAAAGACTGAAAGCTTTACCTCCAAGATCTGGGGGAAAAAAGGATGTTAATGATTCCTGGTGCTTGCCCATGCAAAAAAATTAAAAAGAACTGATGATTTAAAACAAACAAACAAACAAAAAAGGATGCTAACTTTCACCACAGGAATGAAACATTGTTCTGGAAGTTTTGATAAGAGTAATTTAAAAAGAACAATAAATAAAAGGCATCTAAATTAGGAATCAGGTAGAAAAATTATTTCTGTTTGTAGGTGACTTGATTCTAGTATAGAGAAAATTCTGAAAACTTCATCAAAAAGCTATTAGAGTGTTGTATGAAAGGAGAGAAGGTTAGCACTCCCCTTGACAAGGATGGAAGAGGCCCTCGGGCCTGCACAACATGCATACGGTTAAGGCATTGCCACCTACTTCGTGGCATCTAACCATCGTAAAAAAAAAAAAAAAAAAAAGCTATTAGAACCAATAAATGAATTCATCAAAGTGATAAGGTATATCATCACTACCCAACAATCAATAATATTTCTCTATACTAATAATGAACACTCTGAAGAGGGAAACAAGGAAAGATTTCCATTTATAATAGCAACTAAAAATATCAAATATCTAGGAATAAATATAACATAAGATATAAAGGACTTATACATGGAAAACTACAGAATATTACTAAAAGAAACAAAGACCCAAATAAATGGAAGAATATTTCATGTCCATAGAGTGCAAGCCTGAATATTAGTAAGATGTCAATTCTACCCAAAGCAATTTGCACATTCAACACAATCTCAATAAATTCCGAAAGCCTTCTTTGAAGAAATGGAAAAGCTAATTATCTCACATGGAAGAGGTAAAGGCCTCAAAATGTCAGAAATCTCTTGTAAAAGAAGAAGTTGGAGGGCTTAATATTCCCAATTTTAAAACTTATCAAAAAGTCACAAAAAAAAAACACAAAAGAGCATGTTGCTGTCCCAAGGACAGTCAGAATTGCAAACTAAGAGTACAGAAATAGACCACTTGTCTATGAGTCAATGATTTTTGAAAGAGCTGTAAAATTGTCTCAATAGGGAAAGAATAGTTTCATTAACAAATTGTGAGGGAAAACTGGATATACAAATGCCAAAGAATGAAAGTGGACCTCTACCTCATACCATATGTAAAAATCAGCTCTAAATGGAACCAAGACCCAATATAAAATCCAAAACTCCTGGAAGAAAATGTAGGACTTTGTGTTTGCCTATGCTTTCACACTTAAAACATGAGTAAGAAAGAAAAACTACATAAATGAGTCTCATCAAAATTTAAAACTTTTGTGCATTAGGGCCCTTTAACATGAAAGTAAAAAGAAAACCTATAGAATGAGAGGAAATATTTGGAAACCATATTTTTCATAATGATTTAATATCCAGAGTATGTGAAAAATCCTACAACTTAACAACAGGATAATATGGTCCAATTAAAAATGAGCAAACTACAGGAATAGTCAATTTTTTAAAAGAAGATATACAAATGGCTAAAAAGCAGAAGAAAAGATGCTCAATATTTTTATCTGTTAGGGAAATCCTAATCAAAACCACTACGATAAACTTTTCACATCCTTTAAAACAGCTGCTATTAAAAATGGAAAATTACTACAGTTAGGTTGTGGAGGAATAGGATCACTCATTCTTTGTTGATGGAAATATAAAATTTTGCAGCTGTTCTGGAAGACAGTTTGGCAGTTCCTCATAAAATTAAGTATAGATTTACCTTATGACCTGCCAATCTTATTTCTAGGTATACACCCAAAGTAATTGAAAGTAGGTGCCCAAACAGATATTTGCACTCCCATATTCATGGGGGTATTAGTCACAATTTCAAAAAGTGGAGGCAGCCCTATGATCATCAACTAATAAATGGACAAACAAAATATTGTATATATATATACAATGGGACATTAATTGTAATATGGAATGAGGTTCTGATAAATGCAACAGCATTGACAAAATTTGAAGACATCATGTAGAATGAAATAGGCCATATACAGAAGGGAAAATATTATAATTTCATTGGTATGAAATAATTAGAATAAGCAAAAGCAAAGGGTCAGCAACTAGGATAAAGGTTACCAGTTCCTGCGGAATTAATACTTAAGTTACACAGATTTTCTAATTACGATGAAGGGGACATTTTATTTACAGATGGTGGTGATGCTAGCACAACATTGTGAACATGATTAAAAACCCTATATAGTGCATTTTTCTATGGTTAAAAGGGGAATTTTTCATTTCATATGTTACTAGAAAAAAGTTAAAAGAACAAAAGTAAACCAAAACAACCTAGGAGTGTACACCACAAAGGATTCATAAAATAAACCATGGACAATCAATAATTGTATGACTATAACAATATTTATTTCATTAATATTAACAAATGTATATTTTTATACAGAACATATAATACAAGGTGTAATAATTGTGGCATGTGGCACTCTATATTTTCTGCATGAATTTTCTGTAAATGTATAAATTCTCTAATAATAAAATGGCGTGAAGGAAAGGCACAATAGAAGATACATACACTTCTCTCTTAAATATTCTTGTTAGTGATTGAATTTAGCCTTGAACCTGCCATCTGGGTAAAACATACTTATAATATGTCTGCCTTGAATGGGGATAGTTTCTTGAAATTCATATGCTGTGCAGTTTCTTTAAGAAAACTTAAAAAGAAAGCTCTGAAAATGAAATCTTATATGATTGTGACATGTGTTGTTTCCCAAATATATCAGCAGCAAGATTACTATGAAAGCTTAAAACCTACAAAGGTATAGGAGCATAAGTGTCAGCAATTTGGCTCTGGAGCAGGATAGCTGGGTTCTGAATCTTGGGCATTAAAAAAAACTCTAAGGGAGGGAGAGAAGGAGGAACACAGGGAAGAAAGAAAGAATAAAAGAAAAAAGGAAAAAGTGAGAGAGAAAGAAAGAAATTTGGAAGTGTCCACCAAGGTTGAGATTCTACTTTTCAGAGAGGGTGTGGCTGTAGTCCACTGAATGGCAGAGGAAGTTCACTGAGGTGCTGCAGCCTGAGCCTTGTTAATAGGAAACTGTCATCTTGGATGCTGTTTTATTTTTCGAAAGGAGCCATAGCAGGAGTAGAGCTCCCCAGCAGCCTTCTGCAATTGTGTGGGGGGAATTCACTGGGAGTGAACACCATTGTGTGCCTCACATGCCAACCAGTTGCCAGAGAAGCAAACACACTGAGCAACCTGGGTGAGAACTACCTTCCTTTTGTAGTGTCCCTTCAATGCTCTCTACTGAGAAAGTAAAATTTCACAAAATGACTGTATTTGTGGGTTTAACTTTTTAATTCCACCAATTTGTGTTTTCTATATTTTGAGTTAATTACTTATAAATTTAGAATTGTTATATCTTACTGGTGAAAATAGATCATTTAAAATATTATTCATGATCATTATTAATATTTTTGCAGTTATATATTTCTGTTGATATTAAATATAATAGAAATGCCTTATTTTAGCTTCTTTTTGCATGATATTTCTTCACATTTTACCTTAACATTGTCTCAGCAATTAACATATAGGTAGACAAAATTCTAAAATTATATACAAGATTTGAACAAGAAATTGGTTTTACAGGTACCAATGGATTTTTTAAATTAGTGATGCATGAAACTTCAAATAAGTATTAATATCAAAATGACTCAATAATGCCGGTTAAATTCTGTTCACAATGTGATACACAATTATCATATATAAATGGAAATTAATAACAATGAGTAAACTAAAATCCCCCACATATTTAGAATTAAAATATAAATATCACAGAGTTTAGATGAGAAATCATAAATTTAAAAGATATTTGGATTAATTTCAAACTGCTATATATCAAAATATGCTGGTCACAACAAAATAAATAAATAAATAAATAAATAAAAGGATTAAGGGCAAGTTTACAGCCTATAAGTCATGATTTAGAAATAAAGTAAAGCTGGAAATCAAGGATCTAAATATCCATCACAAGAATTTTCCTAAATTAATAGAAAGCTAAACATAGAGGAGATAAATATAAGGAAAAGGAAAAGTCAAATTGTTATAGAAGGAAACCAGTATAAATATAAAGGATGAATGGAAGCAAAGATAGATTCTTTGAATAGAGCCCTAAACTTGATAAGTGTATGTGTACACTGTTCCAGAAATATGAGAGGCACAAATGCCAGCATCATAAATTGGGAGACTCATAATTAAATATTTTTCAAATGTTAATAAGATCATATTAAAATGATGCCAATTTATTTGGAAAACTAGATGAAATGAACATATTTTTAGGAAAAACTTTACCAAATATGATAAAAGAAGAATTAGGTAACTGAATTTAAGATTCAATTCATAATTTAAATTCAGAATCATGAACATTCTTACAAAGAAAACATTAGGCCCAATGGCTTCTCAATAAATTCAACAAAACATTTTAGCAAGGATGAAATGGTAGAGCTGGTTCTGCCAGAAAATGAGTTATTATAAAAATACTGTGCATATGGAAAGGAGCAAAGGACCTATATTGACAGAGCTGAAAAAGTTCCAGAAGTTTACATATTATTTGCTTGAAATGCAACAAGATTTGCCCTGAAGCAAAATTAGGGTTTGGGTGGTATATGGTATTTTCAGTACACCCAGATATGTAATTTGCATATATCTATATAGAAAAAAACCTAATGCCTCTTTCATATTCTATACAAAATCAATTACACATGGTTTAAGTAAAACAATAACAAAGTTTCTTTAAACAGAACACAAAATTGACAATGAATAAAGGAAGAGAGGTTAACTGAACCAAAAGTACATTAAAAAATGTTGTTCACTGGAAAGGACACATTTAAGGGATGAAATGGTAGTACATAAAATGAGAGATGATACTTACCACATATAACCAGCCAATTCCACATATCTAGAAAACATAATGTCCTATGAAAATAAGAAAAAGACAGAAAAACTAGACAAAAGGACATTCAATACTACATCAGAAATTGTAAGTGGTCAATAAATGCACAGAAAATCTTTCAATCTCATTAGAAACCATGCAAGGACATATTAAATGCTCGATTCAATATCATATAGAAATCCATATACAAGGATTTAATAAATGATACACTTAAAATGTCTAATTAATGAAAAAATATGAAATACTTTCAAAGTGCCTGTGGAATTATTTTTGTCCTTTGATGGATAAGATATATATTACAATGGATAAGATATATATTACAATATAAATTAGAAACAATCTTGAGATGGAATAACTTCTTAAAAGAGAAAACAAAACCTTGAAACAATTTAAACACACTCATGTGTGTTTGTGTGTATATGTGTGTGAGATATAAACAGGTTCTACAATGAAGGGCGATATTTCAATGAATCTTACATCAGAATATCAAATTCTACTTCATAAGATTCCCTAAATTTAGTACAATGTAACATTTGTGACAGATGACATTTATTGATTTTTCAAACATATGAAAAACTAAGACAAATGTGTAAGAAAAAATGAACACATAGATTTCAAAGTATGCTAAAAGGCAATTAAAAATATTTCATATGCATTTATGTTAATATTAAATATTTTTAAAAAACTGAAAACTGGATGAACTATCTCCAAACTATAAATTGGGATACTATTTAGAATTGTTTATTTGATATATGAATAAAATATCTTGCCAATCTATACGCCCAATGATGTAGAAATTCTATTCCTGGATAGTATTCTTTGAAAATGATATATTTAGACAAAGATAAAGGTTACAAAATCAATTATGCACAAATATTTACAGAATACTGAAAGCTATCTCAATGCCTAGAGCAAGGAATCATTTTAAGTTCATGATGTTACCTTGGATAAGGCCTGGAAATCCATTTAAATCAGACAGTATGAAAATATATACTGATACAGGAAATTTGTGTATAAAAATGCAAATTATGAAATGATTTTAAATTCTAGAATAGCATCAAATATGTATATGTGATGTAGTAGGATGTAAGATTGGTTTCTGTCATTCTGATGGTTTATTTTACATTTATTTTACCCTGTGTTTCATTTTTTAATTTCTATGCATTTGCTTAAGAGCACAGATATTATTAAGATTAATGAGAAAGTAATTATTAGTGTTATCAAAAAAGGAATATCAAAGAATAGAAATCATTTAAAAGATACTTAAAGCCTTCTCATGTGGATTTCAATAAAATTTCCTAGCAAACTAACAATTGGCTATCAATGAAAATTATGTTACATGAAAATAGGATTCATGGCCATTCCAGCTGTTTTTCTATTTAAGCATAACAAAATTTGCAGAGATATGCAAAAACCATTAAAAGTTATTGGAATTGTTTAAAGCTACAGAGAACTTTCAATCTCCTGCTTACTGAGCTCTTTAAATGTTTCAGAAAGTTTTCCAACTCATACAAACTTTTCCTCAATTTTGCAACTTATTAAAAAATAGAAAATTGCATATACAGTTGAGTGGCCACACAACCAACCTTATTCTCCTTTCCTTCCCATCTGTGCTTATATGATCTTGATGAACTGCTAAAACCTTTTTTAACTCAAATTTTTAAAGTGATATAGCTCACACACATGCTAAAGCATATACAATTCTGTGTGGCTTATAATAAATTTAGAAAGTTGTGCAACCATTGCGACTATCTAATTCAAAAACATGCTCATTACCCCATAAAGAAACTCTGTAATACTAAGTAACTCTACACTCTCTTGTTCCCTATCCCCTGGCAACCAATAACATTTATTTTATATAAAATTTCCTAATTTGGAACATTTTATATAAAATGAATCATATGCATAATAGACTTTTGTGTCTAGATTTCTTTTCACTTAGCATAGCATATTCATGGTACATTTGTATTGCAGCAGGTATCAATGTTTCATTCCTTCATATTGCTGTTAATACCATATTTGCTATCAGTTCACAAATTGATGGATATTTAGGTGTTTTATCTTTCTGGTCATTATGACTCATACCACTATAAAAATATACAAGCACCCATGAACACACACTTGCTGATAATTTTACTGATAAAACTAAATTTATAGGGTGGTGCAACAGTGGCTCAGTGTCAGAATTCTTGCCTGCTATCCCAGAGACCCAGATTCAATTCCTGGTGTCTGCCCACACCAAAAAACAAACAAAACAAACTAACTAAATTTATAGATAGATTTGGCCAGTGTTAATATATTTACAGTATGGAATCTTCCATAATCTTTTCCTTCTTTTTCTACACAACTTTTCTATTTCTAAAATATTTGACTTGATAAAACACTTCATGAACTGAAACTCTTACCACCATATTTTTTGTTGTTGAAGTAAGGACTCTTTTGTTACAGGTTTAGCTAATATAATATCCAAATGTTTGCTTATTGCTTTTGCTCTTGAATGACAACTTGATTGAGGTTAATATTACTAGAATGCACATTACCCAAAAATTTTTAAATGAGACTCCATGGACATCTGGATTTAAGTGTTGATACATTTATGCATCTCCATGGATATGAAAGCTGTTTTTTCTGCTGTTGCCTGTAAATATCTTTCCTTATTATTCAAATTCAATAAACAAGTCACATCTTGTTAAATGTCAATTATTACTTGACAATTTCCCTTTATATGCTGACCAATTTTTCCTGTAATTTTGGATTTTGGCCCCATCACAATGAATAATGTATTTTTTATAATTAATTGATCTGATAGATCTGTTGCTTTAATAAAATTCATTATCATCATGTTGGATAATTTCTCTCTATCTGTACTAGTGGCATCTTCTTTTACATCCATTTTATACCTTTATTCCCACATTTCATCATGATTATGTTGGTGCAGGCTACTGTCAGCAGTCACCTTGATTTCTGGTGATGACCCATTGACGCTTCCGTCTTTCTGTTCTTTTCAGGTCTATATGAGTCTCCTTGCTTTCCCTCTACTTCTCCTAGCCAGGATATGGATAACAGGAATTGCTGATTATTATTGGCATTTAGTTCTATTTCTTTTTGTTTAGAAATATCATATATGCCTTCTCATCGATTTTGATGGGAAATATATGATTTTTACTTTTTAAGGTTATTTTAATCTATTTTATGAGAAAATTCTTAAACTCTGCCACCATTGCTGCCAGTTCTCAGAATTCATCCTTTGTCTGAAAGATAGCTGTGTTTGTTAAACAATGCATTTGAAATATTATTTTAATTAGCTTTTTGAAGAAATCAAGATGGACTTTGTTTTTGCTTTTTTAATTGTTTTAATTGCTTTAATCTTCTCTTTCACTTTCCAATCCTTTGATTCCAGTATGATGTGACTATAAAGACACTTTTTAATTTACTGTGCTTCTTTAAACTAAGGATTGTTTTTAAACATTTTAAACCTGCCTATTTTGTATGGTGCTTTTATCTGCACTCTATACACATCTTCTGCTGCTTGCTGAAGTTCTTTGCCCTTTGCTCATTGTGAATGGTTTCCTTATCTATTTGCTAAGAATAAATATGAGCTATATGTTTGAATTTAAACTTTAGGAACCTTCAGAAGCCTGTACCGTGGTGATTTGAGTTGGTTTCTACTTCTGCTAGGGGCACACTTTGGATCCATTTTAGTGCTCTTTCACTCATTAGAATTCTCATACTGAGAGTATGGTATAACTCAGATGTCAGATATATGAGAAAAGGGCTACAAATATGTATTATTAAAGATGGCTTTTGATAATAATTAAATTTCCACCAAGTTCCAACAAAAACTAATTTAGTTTTTTATTCACATGGGTGTCATCCAAAATTTTCTAAGTCTTTCTTCCCAACTGAAGATAGTTTTTTAATACATGACCTTACTGAAAACATGTGGAGTGGTATTAAGTTCAACTCTTCCAGTTAGTCAGGTTGAAAGACAATTTGTCAGTGGGGCTGATAATCAGTGAAGTGCTAGGATTTTGAATTTTGCTCAATTCTAGGTTTTAGTGTGGTAGTTTCATTTTAGATTCAGTCATAAGTTTACTACTATTTTGACTTTCATTTCTTGTTGAGACTTTTTGCTGTTGTGGTAGATGTCCACTGAGGGCTTGCTATAATTTCTTGAGAGCTCAAAAATATTTTTCAAAATGTGCCCACCCTAAATAATCTAGCATCACAATCTTTTCTGGTTGAAGAGGATTTCAGAATACTTGTCTTCTTAAATGGCATTTAAATTATAAATAGAACCTAGGATTTTGTATCAGGCTAGTGAACATATTTTCAAATAAAATGCACAGCAAACACTTGTAGGGTTCATTTGATATTAGATACCAATTATTTCTATAAAAATGATAAAAAGAAAAAAAATTAAACAGTGAAACCCATAGTCTCTTGTTAAGGCCAGTTTCTCAGAAATAACCTCTTTTAACTTTTAGCTCTCGCATTCATTATTGACTTCCATATTTTAAAATACTATTTGCATTATTGTTTCTTGATTTATTAAATTTAGACATTTAGTTTATTTAGTTTGAGCCCTCAGTGTGGTCTGGAAGTACTTGGCTTTCACAACCAACTCCATTATCATACAATAATCTCTTAAAAAGAATTATATCAGAATTTTGGTTAAATCTCTACTCTGCATTCATGATTATTTGTTTGTAATTATTATCCTGATATATCATAATTTGATAAGTGTTTCTAGTTTTCTGATACTTTAATTTCTAATAATCTAAATGTATTCTGAAATATCAATTGAAGAATATAAATTAAATTAACTTAGCATACAAAATCATAAGGTTTATGAGGAGAATTTTGATAAAATAGAGAACCTTCTTGAAGTCAAGGGAATACATGGAATGTTACAGCTTGAAATTTAAGTTATCTGAGTAAAAGAGATGATGGTGAACGTATTGATTGAAATTAGACTGAGAAAGTATCTGTCAGTTCTGGTAAATTCTCACCCTAAATAACTATCTGACACAGAAATCACCAAAAGAAATTTCAGACACAAAATTTCAATAGTGACTTGTAGAGAAATTCTGGTATAAGTTGAGATATTTTTAAAAACTTATCCAGGCACACTAAAGTTGAGAAAAGAGGAGACTCCAAGTATAAAATAAAAGTTTTACCCAAAATTCTTGGGAGAAATTCAGTTTAGAGAACTGTGGAACTGGTGAATTAGCGTAATGGTTACCACATATTTCCATATTAAGAGAAGTGGAAACTTACACTAAAACTGATACCTGTGAAGTAAATAAAATATAAATTTGGGAAACAGAAGCCAATGATAATATGGAAAGAAAAGAGGCTTGGAGGAGGCTTTATTTGGAGCAAAGGAGAAGTGAGGTGGTGGGGGATAGGTCATGTGTGATCCTTCCTCTGGTCATCCTCTCCCACAGCAACTGAGCCTCTGTGACTGGCCTAAGCTCTGTGATGTCAGACTGGAATTCTGGGCTGGAGCATGCTTCCTCAATGCTTAGTTACCTGAGGCAGCACTTCACTGTGGATGTTGAAAATTTTTCTATATAATTCAGCTAGAGTGACCCATAGTATTGGGGCCTGGGCTTTGTCTATCTGTGCTTGTCTGTAGTGGGGCTTTACATTCTTTTGACCCGCTACAGGCAGCGGAAGTTACTATTCCAGGTAATTGAGCAGCATCTGGACTTCAGTGAGGTAAGGTACCCTATTACCAGTCCCCAGTAGAGATTCAGTTTTCCTCTGTCCCATTTCCCACTTTTCTAAATCTATTACATTGGTGCAGAGGGACAGCTATGTACAAAACAATCAAAAGGATAGGTCTAAAATATAGGGAACAGGTAAGGGAAGATATTGTTGTATGGGCTGTTGGTTCAATCCAAACTTCACAGCCATGTGGCTATGGATTTTAATATATAGGATATCCATGATATCTATAAAGAGTCACTAAACCTTTGTTCTATATCCCTATTCCACATCCATATCTCCTGGCTGAGCATGTTCCCTTTGTTATGCTGATATGAAGGACAATTCTGAGCCTCTGAAAGCCTCTAATGAGATGCTTTTTTCTGAGCTCTGTCAGGTCACATCCTATTTTAGGAGCACATGTGCTCCTGTAGGATGGAGATTCTTGGCTTTGTTCAAAAGAGGACTCCTAACCAAGAAAAGGATTCCTGAAAAAATAATTCATTTCATCCAAAACAAAACAATCTTTGTGTTATTCAAAGTTTAAACCATACTAGAAAGCAGTAATTCACAAGTGTTTAATAGACTAAATTAAAAGATATATTATTCAGATATTATGTTCTGAATATTTCTTTGAAAAGAGGCATTTATATTATATTCATGCACCACTTATTTCTTGGTTGTTCAGCATCAGTGCAAAGGCAAGAAAGTGGAGAAACAGGGTGAATTGACAGGTAAGGCATTGCTTCCCCAATACATTTCACTGTCACTGACAACCTATACCAATAGTGAAGTGTGAGGACATCAGGTGTTGAGTAAGTCCCTCACAGAGAGCAAAGTCTCCATAGGGTATAGTCATAAGAAAAATACCCATTATTGTGTCATTAATTTGAAACAGGAAATTTTGCAGATGGAAATAAGTTACTGATCAATTGAAATATGCCACTCAAGAGGGAGATTGTGACATAGGGAATCTAATTTGAGGACCATTTAAAAGAAGAGAATTTACTCCAACTTCAACTTCCAGAAGAGGAAGTCAGAGAGATTGTGCATATGAGGATGCAACATGTCATTTTTAGTTTGAGGATACATAGGTGTGTGTGTGAATGAGGAATAATGCAGAAAATCCCTGGAAGCTAGGAAATGAGACCACTTGGGGAGGCATGCAATTGGAATCTGCAGTGTGAATGAGCTTAGATGTAAAATGAAAACCTTGAAAATCTCAAGATAATCAGCACACCTATAGTCATTATCAAATAGCCCTGATGTTAGACATTCTTTGAAGAAGATGGTCTCTTTGAATCACAAAGAGTGTTCTTTACTGTTCCCTAGGATATTTATTTATTCAATTCATCACATGCTGTATTCTGCCCTGTTTGGTGATATATATTTAGGATATCCCAGGACTTTGGGATTAGGTGATGGAAGGGTATATCCATAGCTCTTACTGAGTGCCTGCTTTGAGTTCTCAAGGTAACAAGGGAATGGAAGTGAGGAGTTGGTAGCATAGTTCACCTACCCATTTCCAGTTTTCTGCATCAGACCTGCCTAGAGATCTAATGAGGTGGTTTATTCATGAATTATATTTAGAAGAAATATGATGAAAATACTTTAAGACATTTAGAGACTTTTCATAATAAGAAAGTGTCAGTGTAAACCAGACATCATCATGTAACTTCTTATCATTGAACATTATATAAGTCTCTGTAAGCGGAACAGGCAGAAGTGGGGTTATTGAAATATAGAAAAATAACCCGCTCACCTTTCAAAATGGGGAAGATACAAGTACCTTCATATTTTACAAAATTTTGAAGAGGAATTTGTGGGTAATGGGACCCTGCATTCATAGTCATCAATAAAACTGATTCCATTATTGAGGAATAGATGCAGTTTCCAAAGAATGTTTTCCATTCATGAGGGAGGCTGGGAGACATGCACTGCTTCACAGATAACAGCTAGACTCAATGAAATCTCAGAGAGGCCTAGAAGGATCCCTTCCTCCATCTCACATACTTAATAGCAATACATAACTGAAAACTTCCAGCTCTGTGGCGTGTTGACTACTGGGGTAAAACTTCACCCACCTGGCTCATCAGAAGTATATCTCCTTCTCAGTGACCTCTGTTATGTTCCTGAACTGCTTCTCCTTTTCCAAACACATGGAGGACCAGATAACTTTATGTGAATGATACAGGTATATGACTAGGTATAGTTACTTTGTTTATCAGATTATTGTACTCTAATAAACTTGGACCTGAGATGTGAATGGATTGGGGGAGTATTGTATAAATCTGTGTTCCTTGCCACATTTTCTTTTCTAACAAGAGGAGTCCAAAAAGAAGGGATAGCAGAAAAAAATATAAGCAAAACTTAGAAGGGAAGGAGTACATGACACTTTACATTTTTAAAAAGATATCCCAACTTTTCCACAAGTATTCAGTTTGCTTTCCAGACCCTAAATAGGAACTTACTTCCAATCTAGGTACATAAGAGCAGATCCCTGGATGGGACCACATCTCCCAGACTGCCCCTCCTCAGAAAGGGGTCAGGAACAGGAAGAAGTTTCCAGTGTCACCTGGATACTGTGCTGGGTGAGTATTGCATGGATGTGCCCTTAACAGTTACTGCTTTATGGATCCTGGGCTGGATGGTGTGGGGTCTAGAAATAGGACTCATGCTAGATATGTATCTGCTATGTCTGCAGTTTGTCTTTGAATTCAACAAAGGTATCACCACACTGAGTATATACATTAAAGAAGGAAGTTACCTGTCCATGCAATCCTCAGAGTGGCTGAGTTGATACAGTTGTCAGCCATCACTGGAGAAAATAATTCCTGTGTGACCATACAGATCTCTTAAGAAACCTAAACTGAAAATTTAAGGCAAGGATATGTTTGCACTGAGTGGAAGAAAGAAAACGAGGAAGTAAAAAATAACCAGCCAATAAGAGGTAATGCAGATACACAGATAAGCAGTGACTCTCTCTCTTTCTGTCTCTCACTCTCTGTCTTTCTCTCTCCACACACACACACACACACACATGCACACACACACAGCTCAAAGACTTACCTCCCTGTGGTCAATACTCTGAAGCAGTTTTCTGCCAGCTCTCTGGAGTTTGCAAGGTCTTTGTCTTTAAGCTCAAGGAAAATGTGTGCTAGCAATAGCACCACAATTTTACTGCAAGGGGGATTTCTTGTATTCCTCTGCTCCAACTTGAGGACAATGTGTAGGATCTTTTTTGTGATTATCCTGTTGCACTTAATGTGATTGACTTACTGTACTTTGATCTTTCAATATTTGGTGGAACCCTTTAAGCCTCCTGAGGTTCATCCTCAGTTCATTAACCACAGCTGTGTCCAGGCCTTGCCTAAACAGGGCAGTGGTTTGGTGATTCATTGGAACCCTACTTAGCTGGTCTGAAATTCCAATAGATCAGACAAAACACCCAATTGCTAAGCCAGTGGACTAAATAGCGTACAGTGGCTGCAAAATTTTGGGTTACCATGTGTGCTGGTTTGAAAAGATATATATACCCTAGAAAAGCCATGTTTTAATCTAAAGCCCATATTGTAAAGGCAAAATAATCCTTATTCAATACTGTATGCTTGAGGCTATAATTAGGTCATCTCCCTTTAGATGTGACTTAATCAAGAGTGGTTGTTAAACTGGATTAGGTGACATGTCTCCACCCATTTGGGTGGGTCTGGATAAGTTTCTGGAGTCCTATAAAAGAGGAAACATTTTGGAGAATGAATGAGATTTGGAGATAGCAGAGAATGCTGCAGCACCATGAAGCAGGGAGTCCACAAGCCAGCGATCTTTAGAGATGAAGAAGGAAAACACATCCCAGGGAGCTTCATGAAACCAGAAGCCAAGAAAGAAAGCTAGCAGATAATGCCATGTTTACCATGTGCTGAGAAAGAAGCCCTGACTGTGTTTACCATGTGCCTTCTCACTTGAGGGAGAAACCCTGAATTTCATCGGCCTTCTTGAACCAAGGTATCTTTCCTTGGATGCCTCAGATTGGACATTTCTGTAGACTTGTTTTAATTGGGACAATTTTTTGGCCTTAGAACAGTAAACTAACAACTTATTAAATTCCCCTTTAAAAAACCATTCCATTTCTGGTATATTGCATTCTGGCAGCTAACAAACTAGGACACCATGCTTAACTATTCTGCCGGCCCTCCAGAGCATTGGGAACACCACTTCTGGGATCACCAAATTCTTAACAGACAAATGTTTTGGAATCCTTTGTTCAATGCACTCAATTCCCAATTCCTGAGACACCAGCATTTCAAACAGAAAAAGTATATTGGTAGGTATGAAGCAAGAGATCAGATGGTCTACCAACCCAAAATCTGTCTCCCCAAACTGCAGTAATTTGAATAGTTTTATAGCATTAAAAGATGGACAGATTTTAGGATTCTGAGTGTAATGTTCTCATAGGATGTGGTTATATGGATTTAATTATTGAGCAAATGGAAATTGATTTCATGCTTAGTCACAGAATGAACCTAAGTAAAAGGCAGACAATGATAGAAATGATTTTTGTATGCACATCATTATAATGAGGCATAGATGATTTATAGATTAAAGTTTAAGATACTGCATATGTCAGCTGGGCCCACTTGGGTTGGCTCCAACTCCTGCTATAAAGAAAATTTTATATTTGGGATGAGCTATGAATTTTTGGCTGACCAAAGATTCTTCATTAATAAACATAAAATGGACTGCCTCAGTGATCACAAGACTGCAAAATAAAAAAAAATCATGTAAAATGGGTAAAAGTGAGAGTCAGCCATAATGTTTTTACAATCAAAAGGGCACAAGATAAAGCCCGTACAATCATTATCAGGGATCAAGGCAGTTGGATTACAGTTCAAACATTTCAGACATTTCCCTCTGCTTACTCCAATATATGAGAAATTATAGGAATATCTATATGATTATTAAGCAACCATAATCATTATCTAAATCATAACTTCTAGGTTTCAGTTCCTTCCTCTCATTTGATAATCATCTTTTAATATTGAGGGATATCTGGACAATGGCTCATAACTTTTTCCTGCCAAAACAGGGACATCCCCACGGTGGTGTAGAAGAATGAAACTGGTTGTTCTTGGAGATACCAGTACTTTGGGGTTTCAGAGTTCATCTGGCATTGTAAAAATCTGGAGGCTTTAAATCTCTGCAAAATAAACTTAACATGCACAATTTTTATAGAGCCCAGTGTATCCTTAAGGGTTTCCTGGAATACTGTTAGTTTGG